>NW_019416447.1:0-102471 GCF_000390285.2 Anoplophora glabripennis
TCCAGATCCCCCACCCCCGCACCCCACTGACACTTCTTCAGCGTGACCTTGGAGCTGCTGCTGGAGACCTGGTGCCAGCTCCGGATGGCGGCAGCCTGGTGGTAGCCTGGAGTGACCTTGAAGTGAGTTCAAAGCCCCACTGCTATACTACTAAAATCCATTAACAATTTGTTTAAATAATTGCAAGAAACCAGCTAAATTTGAATTTGCTATAAATAGAAGAGAAGAGCATAAATCGTCTCTAAACTGTAGTACAAGTTGTATTTTGTTACGCTTAAGAAACCCTGAAAATTTGGTAAAAAAATATTTATTTGTTTAAGAGTTTTTGCATTTGTTTATTAGAAATAGCATTTTTTCAGTTGCAAAAACGCGGTTGTTAGCGTTATAATAAAGGACCTTATGAGGGCTCATTTGTTTCGTCTTGACTTATATTTTAAAGATATGCAATTGAAAATTGTAAATTCATAGGCTAACCTCCTCAAAACGGCGTATAAACAAATAGTGTGATTTGTTTATAACGTTTTTCGTTAATAACTTTGCGAAGAATGAATATTTTTCAAAGCCGGTTTGATATTCGTAATCCTGGTAATTTTTCATGAATTTAAAAAAAATTGTTCTAGGACCATTTTTAGCCGAGATACCGTTTTTATTGTTTATTTATAAACATTAAGACTTGAAATTTCGGGAATAAATCAGTCAACCCTTAAATTTCATATTAACGCTGCCCGAAAATTTTGCAATATCTCCGGTAATTGTGGACCAATTTTAACGTTTTTTTAATCTGGGGCAGCGCATGAAAATAATAACAAATGCACGGTCCATTTTGCAACAATTAATTATTAATTTGTTGTAAACTATTAATTTTGTAAAAAAAAATTTTTTCAAATTTTTTCGAGAAATAATTTTTCACATTGGTACCAATAAACAATTTTCTAAAAAAACAATAGTTTTATGTAAAAAAAATCAGGAAATGACATATTTTTTATGTATAAAGTTGATATTAACACATTCCACCACGCATTCACTGAAAGCCTTTGCTGAAACCGAGATCTCTATGCAACGTGAGAATTTGCATCACACCAATAGTGACAGAAAATTTATTATGTCGGCTCTAGTAAAACAACATTCATCCGTAAAATTGGGATCTTGTGCTACTTGATGTCGAAACTATTGGTAAAATTACTCACCGGCCTGAAAATCATCAATACTCTAACACACAACGCACGTGCACAAGATGCACAGGGTCGGCTTACATTTCTGGTTAATGTTCTTATTTAATTTTCTCGAAAATAGAAGCATTTAAACCATCACTTGCTTAATAAAAGTTGCTCATTTTCGTGCCTTCTGTCATCTTTTTCAAGGAAGGCACTTATTTCAGAGACACCCTGTATACAAATTGAAAATAGTGGAAAAGGCCATTTTAAAAGGATTTCGCACTTTGACTTCCAAACGACCTTGATGGACATACCGGAATAATATTCGGACGTAAAATTTGGCGTTTTATCGATTGCTAACATAAAAAACGGGGTGTTCCCTTTAATAATAAATAAATATACTGAATTTATTCCATTTGGCTGTTCCACACTCTATGTGTAACCACAGACAATATAGCTTATCTATCACCTATAGCTATTTTGTCTGTGATATAGCGATAATTATTTCAAATTTTCTAAAAACCGAAAATTCCTGCTAGTTTCAAGCAAGTTTTTTTTGTATATTTTTAAGACATGGAAACACACGATGCAGTTTCAGTATAATTCCAATTTATATGCAGGAACTTACCCAAAAGAATTACGACCAATATCTGGCACTAAGTCTAAGCTGCTGCTTTGCAAAACTACTCGTACTTTGTTTCTAGTAGCGTATAATTTCATTGTAAATTGTTTTGCATGTGTACGTGAAGTTGAAGGTAATGTTTAAGTGGATAGATGTACTTGCTGCACATCTTTTCCTGCAACATCTAAATCGTTTGTTTCCTTGAGTCTAAAATGTAAACTATTACATTACTTTAACTTAATTCTCGAGAATAATCGTTTTGGCAAACTTTGATATCAGAATAAATGATTCCATGTAAAAATAGGACCAAGAAAATATTTTCCTAAAGAAATACGTTAATAAAATATTCCCTTATTTCTTCCGAGGCCACCCTAAAGAAATTTAAGCGGATCCAGATGGAATTCAGGGATATATATCAAATTTAAACGAACGAAACGCTCCCCACGAGTCCTGTCGGTATTGCAATTCATATTTCAATACCTCTCTTAATTTATGACTTTTCTAATTTAAATTTATACCATCCCCTTCGTAATGTGTTGAAAATGCAGTGTGTAATTGGTGGAAATAAATCTGTGCAATCAGTGAATTCTAATAAAATCATTTACGCAGGAATTTTGAGACAACAGAATTTGAATTTCAAATTATTTATGTACAGTGTTAGGGACATAACTTAGCCGTTTTAAATCAACATTCTCCACATAAATGGAGTGGATGAGACCTAGTAATTGGTCATTAGTTCCGATCTAACAAATTCTGATATCCTCTTGTAGGGATTCGATTTATAATAACAAGTAAAATTTATTTTTCGCCTCCCACAGTGCCAGGTATGCAAAATCGAAAAAACAGGAATTCTTGTCGAGAATTTAAAGAAACGTAAATAGTAGGATATTTGATATAATTACTATTTAGATATTTATAAGGAATTTCATACAATTATTTATGTTTTCTTTATGTTAATTATTTTATTATAGCACGTATCTTTAAGGCTTACTTAATATACGTAAAAGAAACTGAGTAAATTTTCGACAAAATTTTTTGTTGAAACGAGTTCGGACATGTTGAAATAACACTATTTGTTGAATAATGTTCACCCAGCTATTTGTTAGCTAGAAAAATCTCATTTGGGTTATATTCTCAATACATTTTTCTGGGGTTTTCACTAATATATACAATTTTAATCAATGAGATCAAGGAAATAATAATTGACAATAAACTCTGAGTTACTTCAGGTATTTTAGTGTTATAAGAAACTCAAAACGGTCGTATTTAGTTATTATATATTACCTACGACCACTACTGTAAATACTTAAAAACACACCGTCTGCGATCAATGTAAGATTCCTATTACGTACGGTAAAAAAATCGCACAGCTTAGTAAAAAAAATCGTACAGTTTTCCTAGCAACCACCTAGCAACGGTCAATGCAATACTGTTTGTAAAAAACGTACTATCCGCGATTGAAAACTAATATTTAGTCGGAGATATTTAATATTTTGGTAAATGCTATTATTTTTTTAATATCAAATAACGCCGAAACTACGTTTTAAACACAATATTTGTTTAGCAGCGAGACTTAAATTCATTTTCGAGATATCGAAATTTGAAAGTATTTTTCTTCATTGTAATATATTTTAAAAAACCTAAAACGTTTGTGTCTTATAATTTTTCGATAGCTATTTTGCTTTAGGAGATAATCGATCGTTTCCATACATATCAGCAACCCTGTATAATCAAATAATCAAAATATGTATGTGCACACTAGGATTGCTCACGCAAAATTCTAATTAAGATACGCAGTGTTCTTATTCATATCATAAAAATTGAAATTGAAACTTTTTTATTGTTTTCTACCCCACTGGAAACCTCTGAGAATTTTTGCATATTTTTTCACCCAACTCAAAAAAGTTTTTGAAAAAATATTTTTTTTTAAATAACCATAACTTTTTCAAAAATTGGGAATCAGGACGTTTTTATTTTCAAATATTTTTGTTTTTAAATGTACTTTTTGAAAAAAATAGATCAAAATTATCTGGACCTATCTTCACCGTTTTTTTTTCAATTTTCAAAAAAACGAAAATTTCTGAATTTTTTTTTTCATATAGAAAACGTAAGACATTTTTTATAATTCCTCAAAATTTTTCGGTGGTGTTTTTTCGTTTTCTATTTTTTTTATTGATTGAAAAAAAAATTTTTCAAATTTAACTTATTTCACATAAAACCATTTTGTTTTGAAAATGTATATAGGATCCCAAAATTGAAAAAAATATTCTATGCAGCGATTGTTGACAGTTTCAAAAAGTCAAAAGAGGATAGTTTCAAAATGATATATTTGAGTTCAAAGCCCACTATTCGTCCAAAAATGGACCAAATAACAACTTCTTTTTTCATTTTCTTCGTTTTTGGATGTAGTTTTCGAAAAAAAAAATACAAAAAAATTATTCAAAACGATCTTATTTTTTTCTTAACTTTTTAAAAAAAAATCAAATTTTTTTTCATGTTTCATGTTTCAATTATTTCTTTCATATATATTTTTTCAATTTTGGGATTGTATATACATTTTCAAAAATGTTCAAAATGGTGTTATGTGAAATAAGCAAAATTTGAAAAAAAATTATCTGAAAAAATTTGAGGATTTATAAAAAATGTTTTTTATAAGAAAAAAAATTTTAAATGGTAATCACCGATAAATTTTCGTTTCTTTTCGAAAATTAAAAAAAACAGTGAAGATAGGTCCAGATAATTTTGATCTATTTTTTTCCAAAAAGTACATTTAAAACAAATAACTCAATTTTTGAAAAAGTTATGGTTATTTTAAAAAAAATTAAAATATACGCTTTGTAGTATTATACTGCTACTTTTAAAATCCGGCTGAAAAATTAATATCGGATCACCTTCAACGCATCCAGAAGTTTTGCAAAATAGTGCACCAAAAAATTCAAATTGCAATTCTGTCTAAACTAATGTTCCGACAGCACCTACTTTGCGCACACTTAAAGCACATATAATTCACTACTTTTGTGCACAGGGTCAGCGCTACAACTTAAGAAATGGCGGAGTAATGAATTTTTAAAGAAACGCTAAATTTTTCTTCGTTTCTAATTATCCGAACGGATTGATCGACCTTTCATGTTATTCGTAGTACGATTCTCTACAAATTGTCTCTTTATAGCATTCAAATTGCTTCGCTAGTTTAAGTTTTATAAGCAAAAAACTAAAAAAGCGTTTTTGCATAAAAATATTTATAACAAATTAATTGATTTTAAATTGGAGTAGAAATTATATAGGCATATATCTACAGACTGTCTTTTATATGATGGCACAATCCGTTTGCTATCAGTATCTTTGTAACAAACAAAACCTCTATTGATTGGTCTAAAAATCGATCGATGAGATTTGTTAACAATTCCGAAAAAATAATTTCCTGTGCGAGAAACGGTAAGCATTCCAACAGGGTCAGTAAGGCCTTATATAGTTTTAACTATCGGCGATATCGTGCCTTTAATGCTCATTCAACCGAAAAGCGAGCTTACAGGAGTGAATAAGTGTATCATTTTCAAACGGACATAATGTATCGATTCGCCTCATAACCCCGTTTAAAGAACTTGTTAGGCAAGAGAATTCTTTAAAAAAAATCCATCCCAGTCATTTCAGCTATCGGTCCAGAGGCGGAATGGTTCACTGTTTATTCATGCAGTTACACGAACGTGTGACCGAATGTAAAATGGTGCACATACCGGAGCTGTAGGATACAGGGGGTCCCATTTAAGATGGATTTTTACATATTTTTTAAATTTTTCTCTGTATAATTGTTATACCTACTCATCTTTTACATAACGCTTCATTTTTTCTCTCATCCTGTTAACTAATTAATTTGTTAAAGTTTTGAATATGTTCCGAAACACAACTACAAATATTATCGAAAAAAATGTTTCGTAGTTCCATATTTCGAATTACAACTAAAATTACCATACAAATCCCTGGAACCAAACGCGGTACGTACAAAAAAACAACCGACTAATGTCACCCTCCGAGTTCTGACTCAAATTACCAACATGAAAAGTTGCGGCCGGAATGTATCGAATATCAAGTAAAATATTTAACACGTCCCGTCATTCTGTGTTTGTATGTCCCCATGCAGGTCCATAAACTCCACACTTTGTGCGGCTGCGTTTACAGAAATATGGAAATGTTTTGACTGACTAAGGTTTATCGAAATGTGAGCGTAAATAAGATACACACACATCGAGAAATATACGAGGTGTCTGATGGCACGTACTCACGCATTAAGCAAGCCATGTTTTATCATAGGCGATATAATTTCACAGCTAGCTTTATTATCCGGATTTTTCTGGGTGGTCGCTGGTTGCTGTCGTCCTGAAAAATTCAAGATGCTACTTATAAAAGCTCAATGGTGTTTTACCATGTCAATCAAGAGCTCTCGAAACAAAGAAAATTATAGCTTTGATTATGTGTATAGTTCTACACATCACAATATATTAATTTAATAATGCATTTACTTTTTTGTACGGGATGGTTTTCTATAAGGTCCTTGTTTATTTGGGACAGTAAAATTTTGCAAAAAATCTGAACTTGTAGGATTTTTTCTGTACTAAAGTATACTTTTTTAAAATGGGACACCCTATATTTGAATTAATTTATTGATTCCTCATTTACTTCAAAACATTTTTTATATAACAAGTCATATACTTAAAGTCAACGGTCTTATATTAACAAATTAAATTTGAAATTTAAAGTTCTTACACAGACAAAATAGCTATCACCCCAGACCGCTACTGGAATAGGCAAGCAGTTTTAAATTTCCGAATTGCCGATAGAGTATACCACCAGTTGAATTTTAGGAAGAATCAAATGCAGCGACTCCCATTCCTACGCGTATCCTAGCAACATATAAACAACACTTTGGCAATGTTGCCAGGCGTACTTACGGATTTATTTTGTACACTTTTTTTATCAATCTGTTTTTTGCGTTACTGTATTTACTTAAATGTATGATGTAGGTATTGATAAAAATGTTTTAAAGAATCAACGAATATTTATGTAGTTTCATAATTACGATATTCTGCAGCGGTGTCACAGTTAGGTTATTTAATCATAATTTCGTTAATTAGCTACTATTTTCATTTTTTGGTATTAAAATGATGCAGAAAATATATTTACAAATAAACAAAATTCGTACATAATGATATTTTAAACACTGTAATATATATTTTTTTAATATTTTATGATAATGATAAATTTATTTAATATACAAGGTGGGTTATTAGTACGTCGCGGAATGCAGGTACATGGTTTTTTTTTTGTATCTTGACAGCCTCTTATAGGTTTAATAATTAAAGAAAAAAACTTTAAAACAAATGTACGACTTTTCCTTTATTTCTTTTAACATCAAAATTTGCTGGCATAAAATATATGTTTAAAGTAAAAAAATCATTGAAAATTAAAATAACATCTTTATTGAAATAACACAAAATAAGAAAAATACCTAAAAACGAAATAATATTAAAATACCTATAATTTTTACAAATTTTCAACATGCAAGTAATTATTGTAACGATACAGTTGAAAATATGCTTTAATTTACTATTTGTTGCTTTAAAAACAAATTCAGAATTGTCAAACATTTCGTCCTGTATTTTTTCTTTCAATATTTGTAAATTTTGAGGTCTTCAATAATATATTTTGTTGAAGTGTTCCCACAAAAATATGTCTAAAGGACTGAGATCAGAACTGTTTTCTGGTCACCTAAGGTTTCTAATAATATTTTATACAGTGGTTGACGGGATTCTAAAATAGATTTGCCGATATTCCTGAAGAACTTTTGCACATTATTGTTATTTGAATAATACAGTTTAATTATGTTTTATTTTTCGTCATCAGAATAACCCATTTTATTTTTTTAATTTTTTAAATTAAAATGGGTTATTCTGATAATGATAAATCCCATGTATTTTTAAAGGAAGGTTCTTTTCTGTCGTTTTTGTCTGACTGTGTCCGAGAGAGATAGAGCTATAGTGTGCGATAGAGATAGAGTGACTTTGTCCTCATAGAGGGTTTTTCTCTCTCTCTCTCTCTCTGCTGTCTTCAGGAGTCTTTGGGGCTTCCCCAGCATCTTCAGGACACCTAGGGATAGAGGGCGTGTCCTTTTTTGCCTTCGTCATCGAGCTACATCACAACCTATGAGAAAGAAAAAACGGTTTTTGCTCGTAACTCGGAAATGGCTGGAAATATAAACAAATCTCCCCTTGGTTCTGAATATATGAAAGAAAGAAAAAAAACATTATTTGCTTGTACATCGGAAATGACTCGAAATGTCGGAAAATCTCCCATGGTTCTGATTGGTGATCGAGTGAAAAACGTCCGAAGTCCGCATGTCGAAAAAAAAAATCGGTACCGACAGTGTGTGTGTGACAGAATCAAAAAGTGTTTATAACTCGGAAACGGTGCGTCGAATCGAAAAAAAATAATTGAAAAAATCTCCCGACACCCCTGGTCCTGATTGTTCCTTCTGCGTTGAATATAAAAGGTTCGAAGTCCGTATGTGGAAAATAAATTTCGGAAACAAGAGGTGTGTGAGGTGATACAGTAAAAAAGGTCTTATAACACGGAAACGGTGCGTTGAATCGAAAAAAAACTCCCTTGCGTTGAATGCAAAAGGTCCGAAGTCCGTATGTTGAAATAAACGGCGCCAAATAAACAAGATGGTTAGTGGTCGTTATAGAAAATCACCCAGTATATAGAAACCATTGCAAATATGTGTGTAAATTTCCACAATTCCTTTCATTGCTTTAGTTTTGCATGTTGTAAAAGAACTTTATATTTTCATGCCATCTTGTTACATATTTTTAAATTTATAAGTTGGCTTGACCGTACTAAAAAATTACCACAAAGTTTGTATTGTTTTTTCGTTGCTATGCCAGATGGAGTGTCACAATTTACTGACGCACATCTCTCGACACGCAAATTTGAATTGGTAATAAATATAATGTTTGCAAATGAAAGATAATCCCATATAATGTATGAAATAATATGGAAATGCGTTTTAACGTAGACAGCATGGTGGTACACAAAAACTCTTGAAATTACAGCGTTAACCTTCCTCCGTGCGTCTCTGCATAGTCTGCTGGCCTGAGGCAACCCAAGTATAAACATAAAATATTATTACCCACAACAATTTTTCTTCATTAGACTGTGGCGATATTTTTAATGGCAGTCGGGGTATTATTTGCGGATAAACGCCGCCAGATGATACTGTTTCAAGTGTAATATTTTCAATTTGCTAACTAACCCGCAGATTGGAAGGAATTGCTTTACATGTCATGAGCAGGACAGATCTTTTAGTCGTACAACAAAGAGGTTTTCGCTAATAAAGGGACTGAAATCACGAGGATATATTAATTGGTAACGTGATGGAATCCGAATGTTTTACTAATTGCTATTTTTGTAACTCTCTTGGCACGTCACGTGGTAAAAATTTACCGGTAACGTGATTTTCTCTCATAGCTTTATCGTTTTATTGCAGGTGTCAAGCGATAAGCTGGTAGCTCCATTAATTTTTTCTTAGAATGTACGCAAATAATAATTAATAATATAATAGAAAATATTTCTGGATCATGAAATCACCACTTTTTTTAACGTAAGTATTTTTCCACTTTAGAATCCCATGTAATTATTTTGTGTACAGTGTGTATCAACCAAATGGAATAAATTCAATAATAAATAAATGGGGGCGTGTTATGTTCGAAAAAACGCTCGGACACTGGTATTTTTAGTTGCGATTTTTTTTCAACAAAAACTTTTTATGCAGGTGTGTCATATAAAAGTGGTCAATGCCAACTGTATATTATTCAATTTTTGGATTTTTCAGAAAATTCTAGACATATTTCATGTACAATGTCCTATGACCTATCTTCAACTGTTTCGAAATATAGGTGTTTTCAGATTTATTGCAAAAATAAACAATAAAAAAAGAAAATTATTTCAATACAGAAATTCGCTACAACACCCTCAAAAACTAATAATAATACTGTTTATTTATTGATAATGTAAAAAAGCAAACAAAAACATTAACATCAATGTAGGAGATGTTCAAAGCATCCTAATCTTAAATAGAAATTTCTTTTAACGTTACTCAACATCTCAAGCGTGACCGAGTCGAGGGGTTTAGTTTTGTGTACAATACTTTCGACATATCTCCATAAGAAGAAGTCTAATGGTGTCAGATCAGGAGATCGTGCTGGCCATTCCATCGATCCTCGTCGCTCTATCCACCGATTTGGAAATATTCGGTTGAGGGTACTGCCAAACATTGATTTGGTAATGGGGCGATGCTCCATCTTGCTGAAACTATATCATATTCACTGGAACTTGTGAGTTTTCTGGATCAGGATATAAGTTTGTCAAAGTTGGAACGACGTTATTTTGGAGCAGTGCTAAATAATTATCGCCATTCAAATTGTCATCAATGAAAAAGCGACCTATGATATGATCTCCAACAATTCCTGCCCAAACATTAACTTTTTCAGGGTATTGCGTATGTTCTTCTGTAATACAGTGAGGATTTTCATTAAACCAGTAGCGGCAATTTTGACAATTAGCGTAAATTAATGTAAAGGTTCACTAATCATAAAACAAAACATGTTCCAATTGAATCACATTGTTATCTAACATTAACATCACTTGTTCACAAAAAAACGTTCTCCTATCAAAATCGTTTTTTATGAGCTCCTGAGTTGGTTTCATTTTATAGGGATGCATTTTATTTTCTTTTAATATTCGAATAATCGATGATTGAGGCTGCTTTTCGACTAGAAATATGTGGGTTTTCCTCAAACTCAAGCATAATATCCAATTTGGTATCATCACTTATTGCATTGACAGCAATTTTTTTTTATCTGCCTTACATCTCCAAGCTCGCGAATCTGCTTCTCTATGTTACTAATTATTCCTTGGGATATAGCTGGCAAATTTGGAAATCTTTCATGAAGTAAGCGAGCAACTTTCTGTTGTGTCCGTGTGTTATCTCCATAACCAATCATCAGGCGTTTTAAACAAAAGTAAACAACTATTTATAGTTTTTTTTTAATTTCATATCAGTAGAAAGGAACGCTGAAATGGTTTTTGCTTACTTTCTCATTATCAAGAGCTAAATGGGAAATAAGTAGGTATTGAGTGTGTTGTAATTTCTGAAATCATCCCTTAACTTCTAGTCTCCTTAACTCTGTTAATTTTAATGATACAAGAAAAAGTTAATAGACCATTTTTATGTAGGATTTTATGCTCTACAACTTTTATAAGAATTTTTTTTTAGCTCTTACCCCTTTTGAGTTATCTCGAAAAAAACCTTTATTTTATCTTTTTTCACCCCTGGACGGGGGTTGAAAAAAAATACTGTCACTTATTGTTACTATATATACCTCAAACTGCTCATATCAAAAATTCAAGCAAGTTGACCAAAATAGCGATTTGAAGGTCCATTAATTGGACTATATTTATGACTAAATGTGAGATTTTTGCTTAGACAAAGTTGAGTTTATAAAATCAATTATCTTTTTCCTATAAGTTGTTATTTATTTAGAACTTGTTTTTCTTTTCAGAATGGCGGAAATACACAATAAAATACATAACTTACTTTATGCTTATTCTCTATAACGTATAACTAGATAAAATTTATTAGGTATCCGTTATTGGGAAATTGTTGAATATATTCAGGAAAGTATAATAAAGAAGTCGTTATACCGAGCCTCGTCTCTTCCTCGAGAACTGTACAAAACAGCTTTTGTAGTCTTTCACTGGAAACTCTCGAGCTTATACCTACCCTCGAGTTCACTTTTATTGTGATATGAAAATCTTGTTCATTCTATCGATCACGCTGCATTACCTCTCTGGCAGAATTTCCTTTTTATTCTGCTGGCCGAGGAAAATCTAACTTTCTTATAGTTCAGGAGTAAAGGGGTGATACCGAATGTTGGGACATTTATTCACATTTTTTGCAGAAACTTTGCATTGTGAGATTCCTCAAAAAAAGATAGTTCAGTATTTTTTAAATAGTAGTTCAAAGTTCAACTAGAGAATTTTATGTCGATTTAGGTTAAATGTTGAACTATAATTTTTCCTTACGATTTTTGATGATGTGCAATATCTCAAAGTTAACGATAAGACGCAAGTGTAGTGTGGACTAGCATAATATGTGGAATTTATGTCACCTAAGGTTGTATTCAAGGAAGTTTTGCCCAATTTAGTAAAAAAAACATTATGAAAGTATTTTTTTGGTTAATTCAACGCTTTCCACACCTCTAGTCCAGTCACTGAAAGCGAAAATAAGGTAAAAGCTCCCATTTTTTTCGGATAGCATAGATTTTCCTGAAAATTTGCATACAAGCTCATCTGACCCCCCACTTCAAAAGTTATATTGTGTAGATGTGTGTTTTTTTCTATTTGTGGGTGAAAACTACCTTTGTACGAAAAAAATTTTATTGAATTGATTCTTAAGATTTTTTTATTAAATTAATATCAAATATAAATATTATTAAAATACGTCACAAGTGCTCCAAAATACACAAAAATGATAGTAATTTACCCGCTCCGAAAATTTTACCGAAAAAATGCGATTCATTTTTTTTACCATAACTTTTGTAATTTTAAAGTTATAAATTTACTCAAAAAACCACTTCTTAGGGAATTTAAAGCATTTTAAGTAATGTGATTTGCAGTTTTTTTGAGCCCTTCATTTTTTAGATTTGTAAGTTAATAGGGCTCAGAAAAGTCAGTTTTGGAGCTTAATTTTAACCTTCTAACGGTCATAACTCAGTCAAATTTTGCCCTACAAAAATTAAAAAAGCAAATTGTTCAGTAAGAAAAAACCTACAATTTTTTATTCTATCATTTTTTTTATAACTCTGTTAGTTTTTGAAATATTTTGAAGAGGCGATTTTTTAAAAAATTTTAAAATTTTATTCAAAAGTAAATGAAATATTTTTCTAAATTTAGGCTTCTAAAATCGTTTAAATTCCCAGAATCTACTGTTAATATAATTTTTTTCCGTCATTAATTTTAATACCGATTTTTTTTTTCTCAAAAATCAAGACAATCATTTTATTTTGATTGTAACTTCATTAGTTTTCATGCTAACGACTTTTACCACCGCTCAATTTAAAGGTCTTTTCAAGAACTTTAATAAGTGTTATATAAGTTTTCCTCGGAAAATCTTTAATTTTTCCGCTACAGGACGTTGAACGTTTCGATTATAGCTATCTTCGAAATTCACTTCAACTTCTGGGAGTCATAACTCGGGTTCTATACCACCTACAAAAATTAAAGCAATCTCTTTGCTATTTAATTACCTCCATTTTTGCTTTTATGATAATTTTTTTGATAAATCTTGTAGTTTTTGAGATATCACGATAAATGGCTCAAAAACATGCATTTTTTGGGCTAAAAACGAACATGTTTAGGCGCAATAACTCAAAAAGTATTAACTGTACAAAAAATTCTTACGGAACATTTTTTGGTTAGAATTCGTTCCTTTATCGAATCGTGGGGTTATTTTTAATAAAAAAAATCCCAGCCTCCAGAAGGGGCTGCATCCACCCCTAGGGTAAAAGCAGTATGTATATAACTTTTGTTTCTTGGGCTATTCCCTAGTTACAGTTCAAATTTCATGTCAATCCATTCCATCCGAAAAAATTGGTAGCCAACATACTTCAGTGACTGGACTATTCTTAACTGAAGAATGACAAATTCTTTCTTTTTCTATTCACGCTAGACTAATATCGAAACACGAGCGAAATTTCCAGTTCTCGAGACGGATTCGAAAATTCCATCTGCATTACACAAAACTAGAGGTAAAATGAACTGATTAAATTTCCTCTGGCGTTTCCCTTTTCCTCTGTGCGCCCTGGCTAGCTGTTGCCAACGTAGAAGCTAGTCGATATCACTATATTGCACGCATGTGGATCATTGAACTGCGAGCAGATTTATCTGAAAGGTATCCCATCGGTGGCGGGAAGTAAGGGTTTAGATAAGTTTTAATTAGTTTTTCCCGGAGGTCTATTTATGTGGCAAAAATATGTTCCACGTCTGTTGATTTATAATCGGAGCGGATTGGGAGAAGTGGATAGAAACTTTCGTACCACCAGGTTGTGAAATATAAAAGAGCTTGGAGCTTGTGCTGATTTATGTCTGCGAGACAGAGGATCTGATAGTCGTTTTCTTTTCTTCTCATGTTTCTTTTTAAACCTCATTATTTTTCAATTCGCACAACAGGAATATAGTTTCTATAGTTTTGACGACGTGGTATAAAGGTAACTTTCGGATGTAGTACTGTAGATGTAGTAGTTGTATTTTTCGTTTAATTTTTCAAAAATAATTGTACATGGTATCTCAAACTCGATAGTATGGGCCTACTGTGAAGATACAAAAAATTTAAATAAAATTTGGGACACGTGGTGGTAAATGGGATGAAGTAAGCTCCATTTTCAATTGAAAGTATTATCTTTGGGATTTGACAGAAACGACTAATGACGTCATCGATTATACTTTTTCCAGAAACATACTCAAATTTATTTCCTGTTAAAACGCTCTCTTTTTTCTAATACGATTTAAAAAATGCAATATATCATAAAAATAATATTTTACAAAAAACTGTTAGCTGTAAGTAAGAAAAAGAGTTGTAGAGGATTTAATTCTACATCTCATGGTTTAAAAATATACAGAGTGTTGCGTTTGAATATTACAGATTTTTCATTTTTCTTGACATGTTTGACATCACTTTCTTGCGGTCCTGCAGAATCCTGGTCAACTTTTGGAATAGAGTTTGAAAGAACCACTATTGCTCAACATTTTCCCAAAAAAAAAAAGATTTCTGTAGTTGTTGGTTTAATTAGAGAATTGTTGACAGTGTAAGTGTAGATTTTGATGAAAAAACAGTGAAAGCTATTTATTTCCTATGACCATTATACAGGGTGGCTAAATGAAAACGAAACAGAGCCATTTTCAGGAACTGCGTCAAGATTGTAGAAAAACGCTCAGACCCGTCGATTTAAGATTAAAGAAGGACAGTATTTGCTGGTATTTTTGACTCCGCCACTTTCATCCCCAAGCAAGGATAAGGATCACCCCAAAATATTTAAATAGCATTGGATGTTGAGTAATATTTCTTTTGAAAGCTCTTACAATTCTCTTTACAACAGACTTTAAATTTTATAATTCCGCCCAATACTTTGAAAAAAATTTACATTTTAAAATTTAAATTATGTTTAATTGCTTACTTACTACTTAGCTGATTAAATGTTCAAACTGATGACCGCTCGCTTCCATTCAAGAATAAATATTTTGTTTGAAACGTTCGCGCACATTCCGAAGCATTTCCGGAGTGATTCGATGGCATTCGTCGACGATTCTTTGACGCAAATCTTCTAGCGACGCTGGCTGTGTTTTATAGATTTTACTTTTTAGGTATCCCCACAAAAAGAAATGAAGGGACGATAAATCCGTTGATCGTGGTGGCCACTCAATGCTCTTCTCTTCTCCCAATTCATTTCCGTAGAAAACGTTGGTTCAAATACTGACGGGCAATTAATGCATAATGCGGAGGAGCACCATCCTGTTGAAAAATGTTGAAAAATCAAATGATCTGATGATGATCATCATACTCTGGAACATTTTCAATAATATCAGTCAAGGCAGGGTCAATAGCGTCTTCCAGTAGTTGCAAATATTTGTCCAGTCAAATTACTAAGTAAAAAAAAGGACCCACCAGCCGGTCACCGAAAATTCCAGCCCATACATTTAATTTTTCCGGTTGCTGTGTATGCATCTCGTGAAAAACTCTTGGGTTTGAATCGGACAATAGCGGCAATTGTGACGATTTACCGTCCCGTTCAAGAAAAAACTGCATTCATCAGAAAAACAGATGTTAAAAAGGAACTGTGGATCGTTCCCTGTCGCTCACTCATTATTTCGCAAAATTGCAAACGGCGGTCATAATCATCCTCATGAAGTTCCTGGACTAAATGTATTTTGTATGGACGGAATTTATTCTTCAAAATGGTTTATATGCTAGTTCGATTGATCCCAGACACAGATGCCAGCTGCCTCGCACTTAATATAAAATCAAGATGAACTTGTCCCAAAACTGCAACTTCACTAGCTTCATTAACTACAGGTTTTTCAATTTCTCGTTTTTTATTGGCTACGTTCCCTGTATCTTGAAATTTTTTACTAACTCTAGAACATACTTCCTCCTGACATGTCGATCTTGATGCTGTTCATTAAATAGCTGAGCTGTTCTGTTCGCACATTTATTGTTCATAAAGTAAAGCGAAATGATATCTACCCTTTCCGCAATGGAATAAACCATAGTGTTTAATTTTCAAAAACACAGTTAAATAAACTACCAACCAACGCTTCCAAATAATACTAGAAAATAATTTGGAATCCACTAATTTAACGTTCATTTTGTGTGTATACATTCATTTCTGTTTTTACGATTGTCTTTTTTTTACGAAAGTGATAACAAATCGCCAAAAGTCAATGTAACGCAAGAAATACTAATTTTATACCATTGGCGTACTTAACTCGAATGACTGACATTTTTACCATTACTAATTGTTTGTACATAAGTTTCAAGTTAAAAATCAAAAATCTTAATAAGTATTGAGCGGAATTATAAAATTTAAAGTCTGTTATAAAGAGAATTGTAAGAGCTTTCAAAAGAAATATTACTCAACCCCCAATGCCATTTAAATATTTTGGGGTGATGCTCACCCTTGCTTGGGGGTGAAAGTGGCGGAGTCAAAATACCAGCAAAGAATGTCCCCTCCTTTAATCTAAAATCGACGAGTCTGAGCGTTTTCCTACAATCCTGACGCAGTTCCTGAAAATGGCTGTTTCGTTTTCAATTGGCCACCCTGTATATAAAATAGCCTTTATTTTTTTGGTGAAATCTATAATCCATATAAAAACACGTTTAAAAAATAATTAAAATTGCCATTTGGCTGGGAAAACTGGAACATTCCCTACTACTGCTCATATTTTTAGTTTGTAGATCTTCAGGCATCATCGAAAATAGAAAAGTAACGTGGATAACCAGGACATTTTCATTTTTATTCATATAAACGTTAAGGTACCTATCAATAATAGTTATTTTAACGTTCGTATTCCCACTAGGTTGTTTTTCCCCTAAGCATGCAATGCGAGGGTCCAATACGTATTCGAAATGTATTACGAGCGGCATTCGCGTAACTTTCCAGTGCCCCCGTAGATTCCGTGAAAGTCGGGTGAAGTATTATATTCCCCGTTGCTGGTGTCGCGATTATGTGACTGAATTTATTCTATAAATATAGCTCGTCTCGTCTGAATAGTAAGTAAAATCGGAAACGAAAATGTTGCTCTCACGATCGTTAGAATGCAGAATGCGCGTACGGGGACAAGCCTAAGCGTACTTAACACGATTCGTGTCGCTCAAAGGCCTAGCAGTTTAACTTATTGACAGGTGGCCGTCGTGAATTCGCATCGATTTTACGTGTGGACACACGAAATTTGCCCCTGCCAAGGAAAAGCTTCGTCCAGCAGTTGCAGTTTCGTTGATTTTTACTGACTAGAATCACTCTCCAATAACTAGAGACTACATTTTTTAGTCACTAGTGAAATAAAACAATTTTAATTTAAATAAAAAACATAACTTTAAAATATTTATTAGTATTTTTATTAAAATGAAAAATTACATTCCGTAATGGGATTTGACTACCAAAACTAACACAAAGGGACTCATTTTCTTTGTGAGACTATTTTATCAGCATTTTCGTTCAAATTTTTTTCTGGTGAAAAGAAGCTTCGACATATCCTTCCGCTGCTTTATCGCTGTTCCAATCTTTTCAAGTTCTTGGAAATAAGAAGTTATCACAAAAAAAATGTTCTCTACTTTTGTGTTTCTGGTTACACGATGCCAATTTTTTTAAGTTCAAGGCGATGACACTTGTGACGCTGATAACACAAACGTCTCAGTGCACTCTAATAAAAGATATGTGAATTCAGAAGGAACTTTTTGGAAGGTTGTTAATAGATTTAACTATGAAAATAAAATGATAATACAAATACAGAGTCCTGATAGGTCGAGCAGTCAAATGGAAATTCAAAGAAAAAGCACCGAAAGCTTTATTGCTACCCTGTTTAGTACTTAATCTTGTGTTACAACAAAAGTTTAAAAAATGTCCAGGTCTCGAAATGAAAAAAAAAAAAATAGAGAATCATTTGAATTTACTACTTCTGAGGCATCAAATCAAATTAATATAAATATAATATATTTTTGATTAAATGAAACTCACAAGTGAAGTACTGACGAAAAAGGAATTAACAATTTTTTAAGACAATATTTTGACAAAGTAAATGCCCTTATAAAGATAAATATGGCTAAAAGACAATTCGCTGGTTTTGCCTTGTATGGCAAAACCAGCGAATATTTCTTATTCTTATTCGTGGAAGGGCGAAATGGGCGGTGACTATTAGACGCTTTCATTATAGCCATCTTTCTCTATCGCACGGATTTCTATGACTTACTTTATCGCTCTCACGTAACGGCCAATGAACCATGGGGACTTTCCGACCCTGTATATAACATTCGGTACCATTCAAATTTGTATTCCTGCGTATTTTCAACAAAGGATAATTCACCAGTTTTTACCCATGAGTCGTTACTGGTTGATTAACTTTATTACTGTATTTAAACATGCATTGCCGATGAGATTCAATTTTAAGTGAATACATTCCCTTTACCGTCAGTCGAATTTGCCTCTTCCACCACTGAATTATATTTACTGCACTTTTTAAATTTCACACTATATACCCTTTACATTCAATGTACAAGCAGATATAGGGTTATGGCGAACATTCTCAGACCACATCGTGCTTGATATTGCTTTTTTCGTTGCAGTTGTTAAGGCCAAAGAATTTATAAGACCGTTTAAGGACTTTGTTGCAGTTATTTATGTTATAAAAAAATTTCTCAGTCGCAAAATTTTATTAGTTTTCCAGGAATACGAATTTCGTCCGAAAATAATTGAGTATTGGGAGTACGTGTATCGTTCGCACGGTTAAAGTGTACATTTAGGGTATTTTGCACGACAGGCATTTTATGGCCAGTGTCTGAAAGAAATGATAAAAACTCTCCCCTCAAAAAGATGCACTCAAATTAATACTAAAATCAATAGAATAATCTGTAACGATTACAGTACAATTTATTTAGCGTGGCATCCAATAAGCAAGAAGAGCGCCAGAAGAAAGGGCCCTAGCTAGCGGGTCCCAGCCAGGACAAAAGGAGGTCCCACAAAGCACCTACACCGGCCGCATTTGCGGTCGGGGTAGACGACGGATGGGGCCCACCTACAAGGCTGTCCAGGCCTACACGAGATGAGGCAGGATAAAAAGGGATAATCCCCCTCGATCCCAAATCATTGAGGCCAATTTCTAGCCATGGAATAATGGCGCGCATCCAATAATAATTTTAAAAGTACACAGTTTTTCATATAGTGGTTGTTTTACTATTACCGCAATATATGATAACCCACCCAGATATGATCCTTACCAAATTAATGAATATATCATCACATACGAGTATAAATAATTTTATTTCACTTCAATAATTACCTTTTTGGACTGTAGAAGGTATTTCTTAAAAAGAAAAATTAAGCTACGCAATAGCGAACAATGAAAGTAGCATGTACAGTAGAACAGCATCAGCCATTACTGTGCATGCGTAGTGTGAGATGTAAATGCACATTATTATGGGTGAAATTATTGGAAGGCCTCTCTGAAATTAACAGAAATAAATAGAATTAAGGTTTATAGAATTGTTTAGGTTATATCTTTCAAAAAAATCTAATTAATTTGATCAATGGTTAAGTTTTTATATAAAGAGTTTTTTTCAACTTGAAATGGGCTACACTGTAATATACTTTATCCCACAAGATTATTTAACAATAAATAAATAAAAAACAAATAGATTAAAAAATTACGGTTATAATTAGGGTAGTTTTTCAAATAATCACATAAAATATGATTTTTAAGATAATTGAACTAACTGTTTAATTTTTTTTTTATAACTAAATATTTATTATTTTCATTCAAATAAATGCATTATTAATTCCAAAGGAATCTGTATTTAATTCGCCAGATACAAATAAACCATGTAAATGTCCCTAATAAATTTTGTTTCTCCAAACAAAATTTTTTCCTCGGCAATAAATTGTAACGTAAAGTGGAGACTAACAATTTAGCAACCCCCATTATAACACTCAGAGATACCCGCGTGTGATTAACGCCCAGATGTGATTAAATTGCCGCCACATTCTTGAATAGTCTTTCACAGTACATGTGTGATGTTACTGATCACATTTACGTATGTACCTCAGGCACGTTTTTAGTATTCAATATTACAAAGAAAAATATACGAGCAGCATGTGAAATCAATCTTAATGACAGACACGTTGGATTAAACGTGTGTTATTATGTATAATTCACCGGATTCCACAAAACGCGATGCATAAGGTTCCAAATTCCATTCCATTTCGTACTGATTACGATTACGATTAAGTGGTACCAGCCACTGAAGCCTGTCCCATTGCCCTAAATTTTTCGACGCGCTATGTATGTCTTTGGTTGCGTACATGTTTTGTAACAAATTTTCGTACCCGTTGTGCATTCGAATTGGATTCGTGCTTATTCACATCCTTTTCATTACATTTGTTATTACTTTGTAATGGCCGTGGTACAAGCTAAATATTTAATTTCGTCTGCGACGGTGTGACACTTTTCCAGATGGACGAACATTTCTCATTTCTTTTTAAAACGTAAGAAGTGATACGGCAGTTTTTCAAGTACAAATTTAGGGTGGCGGAATAATAAAAAAAAACAAAACACAATCAATCATCACAATCAGTTCCATATTGAAAATAATACTCTGTAAAAGGTTTGCGTATATTTAAAGAAGAACAGAAGAAAATCGCATAAACTGGTACAATAAAATTACGTTAAATGTGAAATATTACTAAATTAGGGAAAATTTACTATAGACGACATTAAATTTATTGCGAGAAGGAAATTTTAAATAGATTTATTGAATATTACAGGGAACTTCAAAATTTATTGTAAAATGTGTTTTCAGTTCGTTTTTTTAAGTTTTTTTTTGAAAAATATAAGAGAGAAAATTGAAAGACAAATCCGAAAATATTATGGTTGTTACCGTAAAGCAGTGGCGTAATATTTTATTTAGAAAAATATGGATCATGTAAATTTTAGGAAAAGCCCTCAGTTTTTGGACAATGTTTTCATAAATAGGTACATGTGCCTAATTTCAAATTATCCCACTTGCTAGTTTTTAAATTATTTTAAAAAAATTAAAATATTTTTTAAAGTTTAATACCCTGTATCTTTTTAACGAACCGTCTTAGATAAGAACTTTATATCAAATCAAATCAAATCATTTATTGGTGTCTATACATTAAAATGTTTACACAAGTCAAAGAAAGAAAAACACGAAAGATACAACATATAAACAGTACTACACTAAAGCTAAAAACACATTCATATAAATATAACGTAAACAGCATACAAAAGTGAATATTACGAACATACATTAAGTATCTAAAAACTGTTCAGCAAGGAACTCATCAAAATTGTAAAACGCTTTTCTTTTAAGATATTTTCTAATTCTGGCCTTAAAACAGTATGAATTTAGTGATCGAATAATAGATGGAAGTCTATTAAAGAATTTAATGCAAAAATAATTTGTGCCATCTCTGGACTTCGCTAATCTATGAAATGTAGGCCTAATATTGTGTCGCTCTCTTGTACGATGAAAATTAAAATTTTCTTGTCGAACAAATCTATTCTGATTATTTTTTATATAAATGAGACATTCAAATAGGTAAACTGACGGCATTGTAAGAATATTTAGCAGTTTGAAGTGCTCTCGACAATCATCTCTGTATTTTATTCCAGCCATAATTCTAATACATTTACGTTGTAAACAAAAATTTTATCACCGTGAGACGAATGACCCCAGTTCAAAATTGGCATGAAAAGTACCATAATATGCAGATATGAGTACAGGCTTAGATACTACACGATCCAAATTACGCAGTAGGAAAATATTCTTAAGGTAGGTTTTCCTAGCGACAGGTTTTTTACGCAGCGCAGAACCGATTTGTCGATATACGTTGGCAGGAGCGTTTAAATGTATTACGCGGCGTGAAAGTGTTCTCCTAGAACAGCGAGTTTCGTTGACGTTTTATTACAAGAAAAGCGTATTTCGTCGGCGGGAGTCAGCCAGTGGACGAAATGGACAGAAAGAGGAAAATGTTGGCGTTGGTGTTGATCAATGAAATGATGGAAGACGACCAGGAAGAAGAGTTCCTGCTGACGACATATGCAAAGACTAGGAAAAGAACTGAGTGGAGTCTTCAAAAATCGGGTCCTTGAAGGAATGTACTACACTTTGATAAAAAGTCATCTGCAAGACGAAGAAGAGAAATTTCGCCAGTATTTCCGACTGACCCGTGAAAGGTTCATCTTCGTTTGGAAGCTCATTGAAGAGGGTCTGACAACCATCCCTTGCAACAGAGTGAAGTAACCTATAACAGCAACCGAAAAATTGGCCTTCACATTAAGGTAAGACAAACAGGCAAACAAACAATAAAATTCAGAATTATATTTTATTTATACAACATATCACCACCATAACCTCCACAATCAGACATGTAGGTACTTACATCAGTATCAAAAGTAGCATTATTAAGAATCATTATTTTGAATGGCTTGTGCAAAAGCCTCAGAAACCATGTCATAGATGGCGTTCGGAGCTTCTGAACTTGGAGTGGTCCAGGGTGACGAGGTTGATGAGGAGGCGTAGAACGACTCGTTTTCTCTGTACACAATGTTTGTAAATCCTGTGGCAGGTGGTTGCTGGTTCAGAATTTCCATTTCTGTGACAACTTTGAAGACACTAGCTTTCATCTTGGTGGCAAGGTCTGGTCGAAATTTCTTCACTGTAGCTACCATTGTTTTGAAAAACAAATCAATATCATTTTCATTTTCTTGAGGTAGTGGTTGTCGCACAAGATCTTCCAGGCAACGTTTCAAATGAACTCTGTCTTCCTTTCTCTCGTCCAAATATTTCTGGATTACAAGTCTTTCTTTGCTGGTTTTGATTGGGTGGATGCTCTTATATTCTGAGAGGAAGATGGCGTGGCACCAAAATTGTACAATTTTATATAAATAAAGACAGACTGACAAACACAAATGTGATTGCTATACTAATAAAAGTAAGTTCGACACTTACCTTCTTTCTGTAAGAGTTTTCCAACTTTATTCCACATCAAGTCTTTTCGTCGGGAGAAAACCGCCCTGCTGCCGATTTCGCCATATTCTGTGACATGTTGAACACAAACTGGTGAGAAAAAAGTGTGAATAACGTGACGTACGACGCAATAGACCCCTCCAGAAGCGGTCGGGTCCACCGCGTCAGCGTTACACGTTTCACGTTGACGTGATGCGCTCTGTAGGAAAACGCTCTCGTTCAACTTGTAGGAAGGGGTGGTCGACGTAAAACGCTCCGCGTATCACGTTGACCACGGCGTAAAAAACCTGTCGCTAGGAAAACTTACCTTTAGATAAACGTGCGGATAAATCATTGACATGTTTTCCCCAACTCAATTTAGTGTCAAGGTGAACTCCAAGAAATTTAATGCTATTTGAGTTATCACAAGTATTAATATGGCGAAGTGTAAAAAGCAAAGATTGAGTTTTGTCAACATTTAAATTCAATCTATTAGCAATAAACCAGTCCTTTATTAGCGGCAGCGTATCCACTGAATCCTCTGCGAGTTTAATTAAATTATTATTTGACTTTAACTGCGGTAGTACCATCAGCAAATAAAATAAAATCAGTAGTTATATCACAATTTGGAAAATCATTGATATAGATAAGAAGTAGAATCGGGCTCAATACTGAGCCATGAGGAACTCCATGAACTATTTTTGTTAGGTGTGAAGAACAAGAATTATAAAAAACATACTGAGTTCTGTTCGATAGATAAGGGACACGCTATTGTCATCAAAATTGTAAAATTTTAGTCTATTTAAGAGAATTCTGTGGGACACACAGTTAAATGCCTTAGTCAAATCGTAAAAATTTCCACTGACATCATTGTTTGATTCGAAATTGTTTAAAATAATTGTAGTCAACTGGTTAATAGCTAAAGTTGTTGACCTTTTGTACCTAAAACCGTATTGACTAGAATGGAATAAATTATTGTTTTCAAAATACTCTGCAATTTGCATTTTTAAGACAGTTTCGAAAACCTTTGCCAGAACGGGAACAAGAGGTATTGGTCGGTAGTTAAATACATCATCTTTCTCACCTTTCTTAAAAACAAGAATAACCTTGGATAACTGAAAGCTGTAGGAAATACGTTGGGGCTAATACATTGATTAATTAGTTTAAATAGTGGAAAAATTATGATGTTCTTAAGAGTTTCCAAGATTGGAACATTCAAATCGTAAGCATCTTTGCTTTTTTTTACTTTTAAGTTATTTAAAAAATTGTATTTCCTTCATTAAAAGACAACTCTCTGAATTTAAAACTCGTTTGTGACTTTGGGGCAGTCAAAAACTCGGAAAGTAACTTATAGGAAAGACTTTCCTTAAAATTCACCAAATAATACGAGGTGTCATTTTTGGTCACCATTTGTGTATCACCCTGTATATTAACACTAATAGTTAATGCACCCCGTGTATGGGTCATAATCCCCTCGCCCCCCTGCTATACGCGCTTGGAATTGTCGCCCCGTTTACAGTTATGTGCACTGGAAGAAAAGAGTAAAACAAAACAACAACATCCGTTTGTTACAGCTTCATAAAAAGTGTAGTTTTTGAAATAAATTAATTGCATCCTGTGAATAACAATATTAAAAGCAGATTCGAATCACTTGAAATATAAGTCCATTTCCTCGGCAGACTTTTTATAACTTAAAGATGACGATGAATGAATATTCTAATAAGAGAACTTTGTCTCTTTCTAAGAGAATGAAAGTGAATTTCAAAGAAAATTTAAAATATTCGCTGAACAATACAAATTAGTTTTTATTGTAAAATAATTACTTAATTAATTTTTAAGACAATATGACTTACATTTGTTCCCGATTGTTTTTCGCGTTGAATAAATAAAATTAGGTATTTATTTCCTTATGTTCAAAACGAGAGTGACAGCTTCGAATTCAAATCATGGGAGGTCCCATTTGAACCTTTTATTTTCAGAATATCTTTCATCGGCAATATCTCAAACGGTTAAGATTAGAATTCCTCGAAATGCGATCGTTTCTGCAAATGCATAAAACTCTAAATGTGCGATTATCTGTTTCTGAAACAGGCGAGAATTTTACGAGCTATTACAATAATCATGTCGGTCTTGGAATAATAATTTCAGATGCGAGCATCACCGTGCATCAAAACAACTTCGAAATACGTCGAATTTCCTCGAATTGGCTTTAGAATCTTTCAAAAGTACCATAACAACTATAAAAAATGCCTGAGTAAGGAACGGAAAAAATGTATTAAAATTATCCAAAATGCATTAGAAACTTTTCAAAATTTCAAAAACCAATAAATACCTGCAAATACTTCAAAAAGCACAAAATGCTCTTAAAAAACTGCGAAACGTTCATATACTTCAAAACCTTTCGAAAAATCTGGGTTACATCGAAATATCTCAGAAATCTCGAAATCCATGGAAATACCTCGAATATGTAAAAATACTTAAAAATTCTGAGAAATACTTCCAAATAGGAAACTTTAACATCCGATGCCATTGACTTTTGACCTTCGTGGATTAACCTTTGACCTGTCAAGTTTTTATGTTTTCAAGATATTTACAAGTACATATTTTGAAGCTTTAGAGATATTTCTTCATATTTAGTGGTTTTTAAAGGTGGTATTACAATGTTTTTGGAAGTTTCATATTTATTTCTTATGCCATTTTGCCGTTCTTTGATACATTTTGGATATAGATCTTTTAGATCTAGTTTACTATATTTCACAGCGTATTTGAAGAATTTGTATGCAATCTAGGTCTAATTTGACATCCCTTATTGTGTTCTAAAGTTGTTTGGATTCATTTCAGTGATTTCTGAAACCGTTTCCATGAATTTTCACGTTTTTTAAAACATTTTGAAGGGGTTTGAAGCCTCTTTAATGTACGGAGATAGATCTTGAAACAATTATTATGTATTTGAATGCTGATTTGAGGTATTTTATTTTGTAGTAGTGCTTACATATTTAATGTCTTACATAGGTGGTTTGAAACATATGCTATTTCTAATATAGCAATTTTTTGTAATAAAATTTCGTCTGTCTTCGTGTCTTTGACATCTAAAGGAGGCCTAAATAGTAAATACAAATGGGAAGAAATTTCCAGTTGCGAGATGACATTCGAAAAATGATTCGTCTTTGGTTGATTTTTTTTCCTACTAAATTCCTTGCTCTGTGAGATACGCCGAAATGTTATTAAAAAGAGTTTTTTCATAATGAAAAATTAATTGTGTGTGCAAAATTTGAATAAGACGATGATTTTAAATATAGTATATAATATACCCAGCATATAGATGGTTAGTTCTTTATTTAATTGTTAAAAACCTATTTCACCGTTGTTGACAATTTCTTCATTAATTTGTAACATATTTGGTCGAGCTCGTTCACCGTCTTTGTAATTTTTCATTATCAAGAACCAAATAAACAAATCTTCAGGATATGAGAAGTATTCTCTTAGGATAGGGCTCCTCGAACTGAGATGCTTGTACACAATTTTGAAGACATTTCCCATAAATTCACAAAAGTTAGTCATTTTTGGATCTATACGCCATTTTGGCTCATTAAGAAAGTTAAAAAGTGTATTAAAACTATAACAACAGAAAGAAAAACAAGTTAATCCTAACACCAACCCACCAAAAACTCAAACCAAGACTTGGAACGAAAGCGATTATTAAAATATTAAAGAACAACGACCTTTAGACTGTAAACCTCTTGAAATTAAAATCCCACTTTCGATAACACTCTGTATATCGACTTAACCTAACCTGATTTAACTTAATCCATATTTATTTGAATATGGCATTAAAAGATTTTTATTTATAGCATAGCTGAAAGAAAATGGGCAAAATTTATCACCTTAACTAGGCCTTATACATAGTGCTGGTTAAAATAATAAATATACAAATATTTATCACTCTGGCTCAGTTCTCTAGTCCATTACGTATACTATCCAGTTAATTATATGGTCCAAAACATGATAGTTTAAAAAGTGATATTATAAAAAATGGAATTATAATCTCTTCCACCAGCATCTTAAAGTTTTTTTAAGACAGAACTAATCTTGACAAAGAATCCTATATGCGCTAATAAAAACATATACGGTATATCTCACATATATTTTAAAAATTACTGTTTCATTCAGTTGCGTAACGAATACAAGTTTTTTCATAGTTTGAGGATGATATAATAAAAGGTAGCTTAATCGATTTTTTATAAAATAATTAATAGTTAGTTGTGAAGAAGCAACGCCAACATTGCAAAATTTTCGACATTCGTTTTAATATTATTATACAGGGTGTAAGAAGATTGACTGCCATTACTTCAGCGTGAGATAGAGTAAGTAATCATAAATGAACAAAACAGTGGTATATTACAGCAGCGTAAGATTAACACTTTTCAAAATACAGCGAGTGTTAATATTGGGGAGTTTCATCACAACGTGACAACAGCGCTTATCCTGCTGATTCACACCACGTGTACACGCGGCAGACTTGTCCTACGGAAAAAATGTAAACAGCTATTATTGTGAAACATTTAGTAAATTTCAAGACAATTGTTTTTCAGTTTTTAAATAAACAAAATAAAATGTATCGATTTTGTAGTACTTAGAGTTTGTTGTGCTTAAATTTTAGCTCGAAATTTAGTAATTATAAGTCTCTTAAAACAGGAACTTAACATTTAATCAAATTACGTATTTGAAAAATATGTAATTAAAGTACCTAAAGAATCACGTCATCCAAATAATCATACGTATTAAAAATAATTTAGGTACTTACCAAAAAGCAAAATTCAGTAGTTTTTAAACGCACAAATACAAAACAAACTACAACATATTCTCAAAATGCTTACCACTATTTTCGATACACGCACGACACCTTCGAATCCAATTTTCGCGCACTCGTTCGAAAACAGCTCAAGAAAAGGAAATAGTGGCACGCAAAAAACACTCCGACACGGTCGAATCCAGATACCAATTGAATTGCGTATTGGTGATTGCTGGACACTACCTCGTGTTAATAAACCGCCGCGCCGTTGTCACATTGCTCGATATGAATTTTATCGAATTTTAAATTTATTACGACGCTAATAGTACAGTCATTGAAGCTTTTCACATCCGAATTCTTTAAAACTGAACCGATCGACTTGAAATTTGGCAGATAGTTAGAGAAAAGGTCAATGAACATTTGTGACATAGCGCCGATTGACGCTTCCACCCTGTTGGGAGTTGACACCCCTTCTCGGGGATGGAAATTTTTTTCAAAAATAATAAATCGATAGACAATCAAAATTTGAGCAAAAAATATTCGAAGAATTTTTTCGAGAAATCAAGTTTTTTAGTTATTCACGATTGAAAATTTTTGAGTGAAAAAAAAAATACTTTTTTAAAGTATTTTTCGCGAATAACTCAAAAACTACGCATTTCATTAAAAAAAGTGTAATGGACAAAAATGTAGCTGTTTTTTAAAAAGTGTTGTACGTCCTATACAAAGCGTACGTCCTATACAAGTGGATTTGTTTGGGGGGAATACTCGAATCGATGTATTCAACGTCAAATAACGGAAAAAGGATTCATTTTACGTGTATAACGCTCCTGGAGTTTTTTGTAGTACTCAAAAGAAAAGTTAATTAGAGCAATATTGAAGGAGTTATCGTCAAAAACAGATGGGTTGCTCATATTTTTTAAGGAAAAATGAACAGTGAACGCTGTACCATTTCCATCAGAATTAAAATTAATCGTAGACCCTTTACAATTAGTTTTGTTTTAGTGTTTTTCATACGGTCCTGAAGTTAGACTGGTTTAGAATGCGTATTTTTTGAATAATGTACGGTAATAGTTGAAAACGTATTTTTCATTATTAAAAAAAATGGCCTTATTTATATAATAACTCTGAAACTATGAAAGATACGTAAAACATGATAAACAGCAAAAACGTAGCTTTTTTTCGACAAATATTTTGCTTTTTTATTCCTATAGCATAAAAAATAAAGGATATTGCTGCTTGAAGTATCCATTTTAGTGAAAAAACGACCTGTCTCGAGCCCTTCGATCCTTTCCCTTTAAAAAACGAAGGACTTAAAAGGTTTTATATGCAAACGATCTTACAGTTCTTGAAATTATCTTTAAAGTGCTTTTTTGTAGGATACTATAGATTCAAAATTAACCGAGTTATGGTAAAAAAACCAATGATATTTTTTCGGAACAAAGTAGGCTTTCACATTTTTTTATATTATATATTACATTATAGAAATAAAATAAGTAAAAACGTTTAGTGTGATTATTTATATGCAGCGTAGCAGTTTTTTTATGATTCATTATATTTAAAAATCGATTATAATAAAAATATTTTACATTAATACTGGTAAAAGGGTAGTTTATAAGAGTTGAAAATGGCAAATGTAAAATATTCTTTCATAAACAATATAAGGGAATTTTTGTTTTAAATTGTCGCACAATTATAGCATTCCAAGATTTAAAACGTAATTTTTTATAATTTTTTTAGCACAGGGGTAATTTATGAGGGTTGGAAAGTGTTATGAGATACAAATTCTTTTATAAGCAATGAGGTAATTTTTATTTTAAATAATTGCACCGTTAAAGCATTCCAAGCTTTTAAAAAGTAATTTTTTATCTTTTTTGTCAATACAGGGGTGAATTTTAGGGGTTGAAATGGAAAAATTATTTTATTAGCTATAAGGTAATTTTTATTTTAAATAATTGCAGGATTTAATCATTCCAAATCTTTAAAAAGTAATTTTTTATCATTATTTTTTGCATAGGGGTAGTTTTTAAGGGTTAAATATAGGGTCGAAAAGATCAAATATATTATAAAACATGTTCGAGAAGATGGAACATTATTTAATCTTTGTGCTTGAACAAGATTTTTATCAATAAAATGCTTAAATCTTAATTTTTTTATTTTTTTTTTCACTTAGGGGTAGTTTTTACCCCTAAAAACAAAAAGCGTCAATCGGGCTTATGTCACTTCTGAACTTGAGCCTAAGATGAGCCTTATTCTAAATTTTCATGCAAATCCATGCAGTTTCAAAGAATTCGGAGGTTACAGCTGATTTTCAGCTTCAATGACTGTACTATAATTATTTTTTAAAATTAAGCGTAAAGAAGTTCAAAAAAGTGATAAACATTGTATTTTATGGTATTCTATGCACGCAGTTATCTCAATATTTCTTAATTAATCGAATTTTTATACATCAACTACAAAAAGAGACTTTGATAATTTTTTTCTTGGAAATGGTTGAGTTTAGGACCCATGTCATATAAGGTTTTTTTGTTTATTTTAGTGTATTCTATCGTCTGTTAAAATTAAGGCAGTAAAACTTCTAACACCCTGTATTAAGGAAGAAGCGATCTTTTTTTTCCTCTTAAATTTAATGAAGCTAATGTATTTTATTACGTAGGAAGACCACCTACAAACTACATGTAATACTAGTGTTCGCCAATTTTTTTCTCAAATTACTGCCACAGATAAAATTCTCGTCGATAGACCTCCGGTGGATTCTCACTAAAATTAAAATAATTCCAGGTATTGCATTGTCTAGCTGTCTGCGTCTAGCATGTAACCGGCGGTCACAAAGCAGTCCCAAATCCATTTTAAGTAGACAACGGGGAATAATAATCATGAATAAAAGTTTGTAAAATATCGGATAGTCGTGTAGCCATATTCTCACATAGAGAGCGTGGGAGTGAGCCGAATTGCCTCGGTGCCAGAGCAACTGATCTAGGTTAAACACCAGGTCCAAAGAGTGTCATCTTCCTAGTACAACGTGGAGGGACACGCAATGGCGGCGGACACTTGTAAATTCCACCGGTTGCAAGCCGATATTAAAATTGATGAAGCGATTCGCATTTGTTTATCATTAGATCTTCATATGCTAAATCTAAAATTTGTTCCTCGTATTAAACCTGGAGACCTGTTCTATGTGTATATTGCCAGTATCAGTGGCCCTTTACAAACCTTGAGGAAGAGCATGAAGCCGGTCAGCGAACTTTGGTATATAATCGCGAAGTCGCGACTGCGTTTAGACCACACTCCGCGTAAATTAGTATCTTGTCCATTTGTTCATTATTGTCATAAGTATGAACCAGCAATTTAATTTGAGTAAATAATTGGCAGAAATTTCAATTTAAGGTTCGATTCAGGCTTCTTCAAAACAAACTCTGAAACTGTAGATTAAATTTTCTGGCTGGTATTTATATTTATTGTGTCCACTAGTTTCGGTGCTTTGGCCCATGACGTTTCCTAATTCCAGGTAGTTGCAACCCCTCATTTCCAATCAAAATATCTCGATTCTTTTGAATCGAATTGCTTGTTTGTAGAACCTTGGGCAAAATCTTCTCTTCCTCACCAGAATTTTGTTAATGGTTAGTGTCCAGTATCTATTTTGTGTTTCGCAAATGCATATTTTTCCATGCTATTCTTCATACTTCTCATTTGTCTTCTCATTTGTCCATTGTATAATTTTCCACACATACCTACATGGGATGTCTTATACGCTGGGGCTTTTGAGTAGATTGTTATGTTTGGTGCTATAGAAACATTGTGCCTTCTTAAGATCCTCAGTTGTCCCTTTGATGGTTCATTTGATATTCTTGTTCCTCTATCCACTTCCACTAAAAGCAGATCATAAAGGTGCTATAGTTCCTCGTCTAGGTGTTCTAGTTTGCAGATGAGATAGAAGGTCTTTGACAATTATACTAAACGCTCATCCTTGTATTCGATTAAGTTCCTCCAAAACTTCTTTAAGTGATACTTTCGTGAATAACGAAATCATGTCGAAAATCACTAGGATATCATATGGATTCAGTTCATCTTGATCTTTTCAATAAAATCTCCAATGTTTTTGACATTGTATTGCGTCTTCTACACTAGATTGTTAGTCTGGTATGACAGGCAAGGAAGGAGTAGGTGAGTGGCTGATCTAGCCACATCCACTATTGATTGGCTTATGAACCTTGGAAGGTAAAATTGTTGAGGTGTCTTGAACCACTCGAAATAAAGTGCTTATGTAGTGCCATGAGATGTTCCAATCGTAGACGCCACTCCTTTCTCAACCATCTTAAATGAGTTATTCTTGGTCTTCTTCCACTCTGGGTCTTGTAGTATGTTCTCCTCTTTGGACATTTACTCTGTTGTGTCCAAAATAACAGTTTCCTTTGCCGGCAGACAGTGTGATAATTTGTTCATTTTTCTTTAGTTTTTTTGCTGGCTTAACTTCCCTTTTAAACAGATTCAAAGCCTTGGTGTCTCTGATCCTCTTTTGTAAGAGATGCTGGGATTGATGCAAGGTTCTTCAAATTGCGTATGTTTGGACTTTGCGTTTACATTTTAACAGTTTAGTCTCAGTAGCAACATAAGAATAAAATTTGTCTCGACAACTTCTTTTTTCTCATTTTGTATATCTCCTATTTTCTTAAGGTAATGTAGATTTCTAGATAGAGAGTAGATAGAGACATATTATCTTAGTTTGCAGGTGTCCCTAGCAGTTGTGGTTCATAGTTTTCGTTTTTGGTACCCAAAAGAGTAGAATCTTATACTTTGGATGCCAATTTCTGTTTCTCCCTTATTTTTGAATTTCTTGAAAAAAGTAAGGTACTTCTAAAAAATATTATGTTATACTCGCTGTTACAAAAATGTCTCGCTTTAGAAATCACTATGTCAATCAATTTTTAGCTAAAAAAACTAAAGTGATCAAAATTCCTTATCTTTTTCATGCAAACTATACCCAACTTCAGAAACGAACATTGTTTTTACGTTATTTTAAAGAGTATTTAATTAAAATTGATTCAGTTTTTTCCAAATTGTAATAACTTCATGAACAAGCTAGTGATTTTCAAAAAATAATCCAAATAGTATCAATGAAAAACATACCTGACAGATTTGTCTCTAACAACTATAATTTAAAAAAACCCATCATCCAGAAATTTAGACACAATACATCAATTCGTATATTTCTTCATTTAAAGAAATGCTTTTTAAAACTGATCTTCTATAAAACCGGAAGGCAAGTAGGTATGGAATTAATATAATTAAGAATTCATCAGAACAGCTTAAGCAGAAGTCACGAAGTTATTATTAATGTAATTATCTAGTTAAATTACAATTTTTGTTTCATTAGTCTAATCTGACTAGGCAATTTAGTGTTTTATATTGTGCGTACTCTGCCAAAGTACCGTTTGAGATTAGCATCTAGATATATTTCAAAGTCTGGGAAACAACAGGTGTGATTTAATATATGAGCAAATAATGGTTGGATAGCGGAATATTAGTTAGGTACCTTGTAGTTCGTCTTGGGAAAAAAAAGTAGAACGACTTTATACGATAAATGATAATATTTGAATATGTCTGCTGGCCAAATACCTGAAATGAAGGACATTAATTTGGGTAAGAATAAAAATTGTATGCCAAATTTTAACATTTTCTATAAGGAGCAATAGGTATGTAGTACTCTGGTTTACTGTATGGCATTTATTTTTTTTCTCTCAAATTTACATTAAAATATAAAAATATCATAAAAAAAGATAGAACATAGTTGTAACAGTGATGTCTAAAATGACCAATTAAAACTTTTCTTAAAAATATTTTGATGAAAAAATGATCTTTTAGTGTAACCATAGGCGTCACATTTGGAGGGTCTACTAATATTTTTAATAATATTTTTAATTTTCGACTGTAATTTCTAATATCACAATCGAAAATTTCAGAATACATTAGACCGAAGAAGTAGTCTTGTCTTGAGTGACTGGTGTGTTCCATATCCGAATAAAATCTGTTTGTAATGTTTGTTTTTTTACACGATAATTACAAAATTCCAAATTCTTTGCTAATATTTAGTAGTTTCGGACAAATAATTTAAATTTCATAATAGTTACGTAAATATATTTGAAAAAGTATTATTAGTATCAAATATATGTCGGAATTCGTTTTAATTTTTTTTTTATAAATTTGAAAATGAATAGACTTTACTAAAATTTGGTACTTATGAGATATAATATTAACAATTAAGTTTTAAAAATGGCACTATACCAACAAACATTAAAATTAATTTCATGGTTTTAGATTAAAATTGATACATCTGCAAAAGGTGAGCATCATCATGAGATGAATCTCTCAAAATAGGAACCTAACTTTTAATCAAATTCTGAATTTTAAAAATATGTAATTAAGGTACCCAAAGATTCACGTCATCCAAAATAATCATACGTATTAAAAATAATTTAGGTACTTACCAAAAAGCAAAATTCAGTAATTTTTAAATGCACAAGTACAAAACAAACTACAACATATGCTCAAAATGTCCACCACCATTTGCACGTACGACACCTTCGATTCCAATTTTCGCCCACTCGCTGAAATACACCTCAAGAAAAGGAAATAGTGGTACACAAAAACACTCAGACACAGACCAATTCCAGATACCAATGTCACATTGTTCGATATGAATTTTATCGAATTTTAAATTTATTACAACGTTAATTATGTTTATTTTAATGTATTCTATCGTTTGTTAAAATTAAGGTAGTCAAACTTCTAACACCCTGTAGATATAATAGCATGTAAATCTTTGAAAAATTTCTATCTTTGTGACCATAGACCACCTAGACTGGCTTATAGAGCAACTTTGGTGAAAACACTTCGGAGCCTGATTTGGAGTCCAGCGCTCAGTCGTGTCCTAGCATTTGACGTGTACGCATCGCTGTGATTTCGATAATTAGACGTTTTATCATGGGCAAGTGTATTGTAAAACATTGTATAAATAGAAGTGATCGACTTGGTGAAGAGAGGCCAAAAGAATCCTTCTTTAGGTAAGTAAAAAAAGGAATATATAAAAGGTAAATATGTACGCCATTTTTCGGTTGACGTCACAAGTTTCCAGGGTTAGCTTTATAATTTTGTTCGCCATACACATAGTGTAGTGATTAACGTGATATTGTTATTATAAAATAATGAGTGAATTACTGTAAAATATTTTTAGTAATTATTTACTTTATGTGAGTCACAAATTTTTATGAAATTTTACCAATTCCCGTTATTTCGAGATAGCTGAAAATTAATTAAATATTTTTTTCAATTGAAAAAATCGCAAACAAAACTAATTTCAGATTCATGTTCAGCACCCTGGAAAAGGAGAGTTGGCAAAATGTGATTAGAAAAATCAGAGAGTTCTGTGACAAAAAAAATAATTAAGTACGCTTCGATTTTCCAAACCTAATATTTAAATTTTTACAGATTTCCAAGGAATGTTGACATAAAACGAAGATGGGTGAAGGCTATTAAAAAACAGGACTGGACATTAGCAAGTACATTATAGTACATATTGGCGGTTTCGTAATAACAAGTTCTCTAATAAAGCCAATAAAATGTGAAGACTGTGTCAAATACACAGTATTCGTACAGTCAATTTTTATTAAAGATCGTGGTTGTTTGACGTATCCATCTCGAGATGTCGTAGTAATATGCCAAGAAACAGAAAAATTAATAAACATTTTTAATAATGATGAAAGCAGAACACCTAGGCTACAGAAAAATAAAATTGTTTATCATGTATTAAAAAACTTTCTGAATGTGAACATATTTGAAAATTTGCATGAACATCAATTTGATAATTTGCCTAACAATTGTAATCATTTAATAGAACTTGTAAGGGCTGAATATGTAAAGTATATCGATGTACGAATAAATCATGAAGTCAAATTATTTAATTCGGTAAAATCTACGAAAAGGCAAATATTAAATAAATTAATGTTATTTAGAGGACAATAAATATATTTAAATTATTTTGTAGTTTTATTTAATATGACACTAAAATATACTACTATTTTCTGAACTACAAACTTAAAATTGAATATTTGTCATAAGATTCAATATAATGTTTAATATGTAATAAAAATATTACTTAATTCGGATCTGCTTAAAGATGCGCGCGATCAGATTGCCTTCCACACTCCACTTCCCCGGATTTTGCATTCACTGGTACCCGTGCATTGGAATTAGATTCGGCCAGTCTAGGTGGTCTGTGTTTGTGACCGTTTACCGTCTCTATCTTCTTCTGTTCGTCAGAGCAAAGCTATTAAATTTGTTTATTACAGTTTGAAAAGACATGACAAAGAAAGAGCGATTTTTTTATCTAACATAGAACTCTAGTTAATATATCTATATAGACTTTACCGCGACAGGTTTCGGTTTCCTTAACAATAGCTCCTCTGTCCCTGCTTTACATCTGATCCGATAAAGCCGTACAATCTCTACTGCTTGAAGAAATAAAGAACGAGACATTGTATGGTGTATTTAACAACTCTATCAAGTCGTTTTGTATGCCAATAATGATATAGATATTATACTCCGGTCTCAGAATAGTAGGGGGTAAGGTAATAAATAAATAAAACTACAATTTTAACTTGTTCTTAATCTGATAAAGTAAGTTTCTTTCTCTACAAGGAAATTGTAATATACTTTTCATTTTGCATAGTGTTTCTATAATATTTTCAACCTGCGCGTACGCACTTGGAATTTTGGAATATTTTGCCTTCTTCAAGCCTGGTGCAGTGACTGTTATGGATATTGCGCCTTACTACAGTCGACCAGTAGTGAAATTACAAAATTCTGCATGAAAAAAAAGAATTCATATGAATGAATGAATTGAATATAAAGACTGTGAAAGTAATAAAAGTACAATTATTAGCTTATCATGACTGAAGCTCGCATTACTAAAAGGCGACAAATTTTTGGAACCTTCCAACGTGGTACGCCTATGGAATTGCCGCTTTGACACTGGACTATAGTTTAAATTTCGAATTACAGCTTTCGCGACTAGATTCACCCTGAAAGCTATGTGTTATCGGGTTTTATGTGAGGTTTCATACATTTTCCACGAGAAGACTTCATCACCGACTCATCGGTGACTTTCCGAATCGAACCCCGCACGGATTTCTCGCCGGTCGAGACTTTCTGGTACGAGTGCAGCGGCGTGCACGTCCATCGCATTTGAATTATTATTCTCAGTCCGGGACATCGATTAATACAAAGAATACAATGGCTGTGTATGCTTACCCGGTTACCCCGATCTGCGGTAACGGCAATAAGCTGATGGCGACCAACCCGGTGGCCGGACAGCAGACATCCATGGCATACCGCTACGTCGAGAAAAATGTTCGTTTGAAATTATGTAACAAAAACCGGGACGCGCAGTCATTTATTTATTAGTTCTCGGAAAGTAAGATATTTCAATCATCATAAATTATCGGAGGGTTAATGGTTTTCAAGTAGTAGGTCGCCAAGACAGTCCTTCGGAGAAAATTATCAATATTTGTAACAAGTTCGCTTAGAGTCAGGGCCATATGATAGTCATCTGGTGTGTCTGGGAGACGCCGCGTAGAACCCCATCTTTTTAACAACGCGCGAAAACCGCGAGAAAGACCGTAGAAATTCCACCTTAGAATTAAATTATATTGTAAAATTGATAGTAATTCGAAAATGAGATCGACTAATCCGTCCCGTAGTTGCTACGCGGAGTCATAGGGGAAGGTTAGGGTTACTAGTAAGTCATATAATTATTCTTACATAAATGTAAAGTCAAGCCATAGATAATTATTAACCTAATTATTAAAGCATGCCGACATTCAGGGTTCTCGCCAATAAGATGAGAACCGAAACTTCTGGACCCAAGAAATGGGCGTGGTCAAAGCGAATTGTGGAATTCAGGAAGGATCTCGAAAATATCAGTTCGTTCTTAAGTTTCACATTGAGCAGACTAATTATTAACTTTAAAGTCTCGGGCTAATTAATTAATTTTGACAGTTTTTCTAAATTTTGTATACAGGGTGTTAGGGAAATGACTCTAGTAACTTTATCAGGCGATTCAGTATGTCATGCCAAGCAAAAGAGTTTATTACAACATAGGTCCTAAAACCAACCGTTTTCCAGAAAATAAATAATAAACTTTCAATTTATCAGCGGTAAATCTGCCTCTAATAGCAAATCTGCGTTTAAAACATTAATGATTTGCATCTAAGTTATCATTATTTTATTGTTTAGTTTTAAAATTACACTTTACATCCAACTACAATGAACATTTGTTAAATAAAAATAAATAATATTGTAGGGCCTGAGACATGGCAATGCCGCATAGGTAGGTACACCAGTGCGACCGTACTTATGATTTATTTGCGAATCAATCAACACGCCCGCGCTGTCAAAAATCTACTTTACAGTTATTTCTTAATTTACATGTCGGTCTGTTGTGTTGTTGTGACAAGCTAAGTAAAATGTATTCTGTGCGTGAATATCACGATATGCTTCTTATTTATGGAGAAGCTCGGTGTAACTCTCAACGAGCAAGACGTATTTATGAACTACGGTTTCCCGACAGACAGTTACCAGCTCGTGAAACATTTGTAGCAGTCTCCCAAAGATTACTTGAGACCGGTAGTGTTATTCCAAAAAATGACAATCGCGGCCGCCAGCGAGAAATCGAAGTGGAAACTGAAGAACAAATTTTAGAATTGGTAGCAGCAGATTCCAGTCGCAGTACTAGAAGTATTGCTCGTCAAGTCGGAGTGTCTCATTGGAGTGTACACAGAACCTTGAAAGAACAGTTGTTGTACCCATATCATGTTCAGAGAGTTCAAGCCCTTTTACCAGCTGATTTTCCTCTAAGAGAACATTTCTGTAGATGGTTCATTAACAAGAGTGAACGAGATCGCAATTTTGAGCGCGCATTAGTTGAATCTCGGTACGCTGCACACTGGTCGGAAATCCGAAAAAGCTGGACAAAAGTCCAGAAAGACGCATCATCACCAAAAATGGGGACTTTATGTTTTACAGGTCGCTAAAGCACAATTTGCAGTCAAAAATCTCAAATTCAAGATGGCTGATACAAAATGGCCTATATATCACGTTAATTTATTGAATCTAATTGAAATTTCGAGTGCCTCTGGTATTGAGGTCGCGTAAAACGTATGTAAGATCGAAGTTTGAGGTTTTTGAGGTAATTAATTATTATTAATAAAGTACGAAAGGTAAATATCTGCGATATAAGGCATGTATTAGGAATGAATTCGTCATTTCGAACGAAATAATTTCTATATACTATTGAAGCTTATTCTTGTTATAAAGTTTATTCTAATTATTTAGCTAATTCTAATACACATGAGTCATTCGCATCGTCATCACCTGTCACATAACCGTCAAAGCATGAAAATATTATCCATAGCTTCGGTTGAAAAGCTTTTCCCATTTTCATCGATCTTGCACCTTTTTAAAAAAGGTTGATCTAAAATGATGATTTGCGTTTCTAAATTCTCTTGGAATTTTCCTTTAAAAAATAGAAAAATTTATTTTTTCATTCACGTAATTTTACTGGTGCCTGATCCTGTCGAAAATGTTAAATTATGAATTATAAGATCATTGATAATAAGTTCATCTATAATTTTCTTCATTTTATTTTCGTATTCTTCTCAGCAAATCCTTTCATTTGATACCCATATCATGGGGGTGCATAAAAAATAACTGGTCCGACATCTTTGCGAATCCCCCATATTGGATTTAAAATGACGTCACTTAGCTAACCATGCATTGTCATCCAAACTAAACGTGTATGCAAAATTTCAGCTCAATCGGTTTGGGAAACTGTTTTAAAATTCAGTTGCAAAATGTGACCCATACTAACAAGGCAACTTAAATAAAAGCTTGTAAAAATATGATAAATGGCACACGAAAAAGGTGCATGTTCATAAACAAAACAATTTGAATTAGAAACGCTCGTTTGGAACGCGAAGAGACACTAAAACGTTAGCTATTGTATAACTAAGGCCTCTTACAATAGTAAATCGGCCGTACATGGAGGCACAAAGAATGACTCAGAACCCCAATCCGGAAAAATCCGGTGGTTTTCTCTTTTGATATATGAAATTGACACTCCTGTCCGGGATTTCCTTTCCTTTCAATAGTGCAGGATCTCTTGGGATCACAACTATTTCGATAATTTACGATTGATGTGATTTGAAATCGATGGAAATTGCAAGACGTTTTTGTTAAAACAATAAAAACATGCAACTTTCGAAAAATGAGGTTCTAATTGAGCAAATGTATTCTACTTAACTCCAGGAACACCCTCTCTATTGCACACAACGATTCGTACTCTAGTAAAAATTTGCACGTATTTTCAATTCACCACTTTTCGAGGGGTCAATGGTAAGTGAAATATGCTAATGTGTCGCAGCATACTTCCGATAGTTGCTGTGGTCTATACACATGGGCCAGCTCTCTGTCACTTTAAAGAACTACGCAATGACTCCTTCTCTAGCATATTCTGAAGTATTAACGCAAACCAACGACTTTGAAATTTCGACTTTTGTCCAGCTTTTTCGGAATTCCGACCACTGTGCGCTGTCACGATTGAATCAATTAATTAAGAATGTCGTTGTGTTTTTATTTTGTTTGTTTGTTTTGTTTATTGTTAATAAAACCCTTCCTGGAAGTTTTGTGTTTCCTTTGTTTCTCCAACTTCAGTGCTACCCTGTATAGCCAGCCACTGGATTACATCCCACGTAAGCAATGAAAGGGTAAGTGCTTGGAAGTAATTTTCTGAACATACAACATTTCTAAGTTCCCACGTGTTAATTAAAGTATAACGATAACTAAATAAACTCCCTTTCGAGAATTAAGTAGTCACTCTTTCGAGAATTGAATAGTAACTCTTTCGAGCATTAAATAGATAATTAATTAAAGGTAGATAATTAAAGAAATAACCCCTCAGGTTACAATTAATATATTTTACGTGACGTTGCCGGCTTCTGCGAGAAGATTGCCAAAACACGATTTGTTATTGTTTGGCATAACAGTGCCAGATATGTCTTAATATTAAAATTAGATAAACAACATTTTCGAAGAAATCCGTATTTGTCGAATTAGACTTCTTGACATTTCAGAAGAAAACTCAATATTTAATTTTTTGGCACTTGTACTACTAGGTACTTTTTCTTTCAGATAGTGATAAAAAAGTTTGTATCAAAAGAAAAACTTCGAAATTTCACTTCAAAAAGGCTGTTATATTCTTTCACTTTAGATATTTTTTTAACATCTATATTCAGCGTTACTATTTGGTGTTAATGCCATTGTCTTGCTATATATTTTGTACAAACATGTCCAAAGATTATGTTACTAATAGATTTGTACAGAGAGCATTATTGTTCTTTGTTTCTAAGAATCAATTTTATCGTTTTTAATTACATACGTGGAAAAACAGTTTTGTACCTAAAATAAAATATACTCCTGGTACAATTACACTGTTGCCATAATTTAAACTTTTGTTAAAAATAAAGTCCTCATAAGAAAATAACAATTATGAATAATAAAGAATGCTAGTTTCTGGACGAATCAAGCAACACTCTGCATTTATTAATCTGATACAGTAACGTAAGTGAACCGTTCTCTCCGTGTAACGAGGGAAATGCAGGCAAGACAGTGGATCGCAATTTGCATTCGATTGTCGGCCTTCATACACTCAATTGTTTACATGGATTCAGATTTATATGATAATCATTGGGATGCTATTGAGGAGGCTAGTCTGGTAGCAGTACCGGTGACGGGAAACGAAAATTTAAATTTATGTACATCTCTATAGGATATGTAATGTTAATATTACCAGCTGTACGATTTATGCTGGCAGGCCGACAGGACAGATACAGTGGAATAAATCTGGTCCCATACCATGCTCTATTTATTTAGCTAAGCCTTTGTGGAAGGATGCATTTGTTTTTTTAAAACTGGACGAATATCAAACCGGATTACTTTACGTGATATTAGTTGTCAAAAAATCAATAACAACAGTTTATTTTTATCTTTATTCTTTGAGATAAGTATTCGGCATTGTATTCAAGATGATATTCATATAATGTGAATAGTGAGTACTTAAATGTTGTATTCAAAGCCAAGTAATTGTGGATACTTTTTCCGACAGAGTATTTAACATGATTGAATATGTCTTTTGTACTCATACCCAGCTCTGGGCATAACATAACAAGAACTGATCTATCATGATCATAATTCCCCCATTGGATCATGATAATATTGTAAGACATCACATTTAAAAATCGCCATACAATTACCTCGAGTAAACGAGCTTCGCTGCGTGCCAGTAAGTGTCATAGAATAATGTCACTAAGACGGGAAAACTGGATCTTCAGGTATAATGTAAAACAATTACGCTCTACAGGTCTATCGAGTGAAGGAATTTATAAACCGATCTCGAGAAACACACAGAGTGTTAGTTTTCTCTTTCATCATTACTACTAGTAATTATTAACGACTGGTAGTTTTTGCTTCGGTAAGTTTACAGATTGTTGGTATTCCGATTGCAGCATCGATCACAGTCCTCTATCGGGAGTAATTTTAATGATACAAATAAACGACAGGAAGTTAAATATTTATTAAATTTCATATTGGTTTTTAAATTTATATGTAACCGCTCTCATTTATTAGGCTACCTACAGATTCAGTTATAAAGTTTAGTTTATCTTATTCTGTTGTCTTTGTTTAAGCCTTATTTCAATAACAAATACCAGTTGGTATAGTATCGTGTTTTCCAGTAAGATATATCATCACATTCTTCAAGGATTCCCTAAGGTTCAGTTCTGGGGCCACTACTGTTTGTTATTTTTATTAATGATCCAACTGAAGGAACTGATGTCAATTACGTATCCTATACAGACACCCGTAACTTGTTTTCAGAAGTTAAATCTATTGATTGCACTAGATTATAAGATAATCTTGACAAATTGGTGTTTAAATAATAATTATCTGCCTCTAAATGTGGGCTAATATAAAATTATGTACTAGATATAATCATGTAAAGGGAATACTGACTTAGTCATTAGAAGATTTTTTGTTTACACATTTTAGTTAGGATTATTTCATCAGATTGCCTTTTTCCTTATGGAATTAATAAAAATTAATAGAAAAAAATATGTACATATAAACATCAAACTACTGGTGGAAAAACATTTCTTGAATTCCTTTGGTAAGATTTTTTGGATTTTTTTTGTTGTCCTTTGACAATAACAAACACGTAAAAATTGTCATGATAGAAAGATATTATTTCTACATTTGACTTAGGATTGCTTTTTCAAGTGACTTCTTTCAAATTGAGATTAATAAATTATAAAGCTTTTTGAAAAATGGAGTTGAAACGATAATGTCGATTGTGTTGACTATGACTACGTTTATGTGGATTACATTTTTTTCCGTAATCAATATAACCAATTCAAATAAATTATTTTTTTAAGGATTTTCAGAAAATTTTTTGAATTTATTTGAATTAGTTTAAAATAAAGTAAATATACGAAAGCTAATAATAAAACATATTTTTTAAAAAAGGAACGTTGAAAACACTGTTGTCAGTTTTTCCCTGCTTTATACTTAGTTTGTAGTAGGAAAAACTCTAAACACTCACTTGAAGTTAGTAAAACTGCATGCAAACTGAAACTTCTGTTTCTGCTTAAAATAATAAAAATAAAATAAACGAGAATATTATTAACAGCAATAATTAATTAAAAAAACAAGCGCGAAACATATTAAAATTGAAACAAAAGAAAACATTTGAAGGATCAAAAATAGAAAAGTATTACAGTTACACTAAATCAACTTTTTCCGGTTCTATTCCAGTGCCTTCCGTTCTAGATCTTTCAAAATAATATAAATTTAGAAGCTGCCATCACAGATAATACTACAGAAATGATCTTACAATGTTTATTCTCGCGTATGCAGCAAAAGTAAAGTTTATTTTTCAATGCCATTCTCCAGGCAGTTCATTCACATATGATTTCTATAAATACTGTAGATATATCGAGTTTTCTTCCTGCTTTTCACTTACTTTCTTTCTTTTAATATCAGTAATCCGATCCACATTTAAACCATTACGTAATACCTATATTTTTATTATTTAATCACTGGTTGAAAATACAAGATTAAAATAACGATTGCCTGAGAAAATAATTACTTGTAAAGTATTTATTTATAAAACTTTTACATCAATCAAGAATAAAAACGCATTGTACGTCAATAATAACACATCTCACTTAATTAATTAAAGGTTATATGAAAGTGACTTTAACGATTATGTTATAATAGTACGTACTACCTCAGGATACAAGATATCCATGGTTTTAAACACAATTATTAAATGTTAAGGATGAAAGATTAAAAGAATGTTATTTTCCCTCAATACGTACGAGGTCTTGTCAGAAAATAACCGCGCTTAAGGAGACACTTAGTGATATACGGTTGGCAACATTGCGTTGCGCAAAACCTCCTTTATTACGATGTGTTCTTGGATTGTTGATATCTCGTTTAGGTCGTATGCGATGGTCATCAGTCAATTGAAGATGATCCTCGACCAGGAAGGCCTTTGACTTCAACTGATGATTCCCACATCCCAGAAAGCCAAAGATCTGATGCGTGTAAATCACCGATTGACTCTCAGAGAAATTGCAGAAGATCTCAACTGGTTCATGCCATGAAATTTTGACTGAAAAATTGAACATGCATCGAGTTACAGTAAAATTGGGACCAATAATGTGTAAAATTAATAAGGTTTAAAAACATAAAGTTCGGTTATTTTCTGAGCAGACCCCGTACACAGAATAGCTCGTATCCTTGTGGGCTTTCATTCTTCAGTCACCTTAAAAATTTGTAATTTATTTTTTAAATTTCGCAACCATTTCATAATTATTAATAAACTTCCAAGCCATCTTTTATGTTCGAATAACGTCCGTGTAATTTGAAGGAAGAACTACAGTCGCTTCTTTTTGATGTCTTTGGCATTTGCGGGGACATATGTAGTTTGCCGTACTGAGACATCCTTGCAGCTGAGTCAGCTAAACTTAGATCCTCATAAAATTAAATTCCTCACATTCCCCATCTGATGATAACCAGACAACAAGGAAGTTATGAAATTCACAAAGGCAGCTGCGGTCAGTATAACCGGTACTACTCCCAGTAATATCTAGTGGTTAATGGCGAGATAACTTAGCTTGAGTATATTTTTTTTATCTAGGTAATAATAGAATTATGGTTGTTGAAGTAAATGTAATACATGGATTAAATCGTAAAAAGTAAATTAAAAATTATCGGTCTGTCAGTCAGGGGTCTGTCAGTTTTTACCTTTGCCAAACTGCAGAATAAACTGTTAACTGAGTATTTTTCGAAAAATTTACAAAATCAAAAGTGTACTTTTTAAAATTAAAGCTTAAAATTATACAGGGTGTCCCGAAATTGGGGGACAATATTTCTACAGGGTGATCTATGTCAAAAAACGTTACTTTTTCTTTATATATTTATTTATTTTTTTATTTATTTCAATTCATGTCAATACACACCAGTGTTTACACACGTCAAAAGAAAAGGAAAAAACATAACTTAGTACGCTGAGATCACTTACTATATAAAAAATATACAAAGATAGGTAAAATCAATATAAAATAGTTACAGACTGACAATATCATTAAAAATACTACAAACATACAAACCAATACATGTAGATAGGTATAGATGATAAGAACCAACAAATAGTTAAAACTAACAAAATTAAATATTGTGTAAGTCACTTGATAAAAACTGATTGAAATCATAAAAAGCGTTTCTCAATAAATAATCCTTAATTCTTTTTTTAAAAGTATTTATATTTAAAATCCTTACATAATCAGGGAGCGCATTAAAGAATTTTAAACCCCAATATTCTATACCATTTCGTGTTCTAGTTAGTCTTAGAAGTTAGAAGAGACTATGATATACTGTTACTAAAATATTTCTGGATATTTTATATAAGAGAATACGGAGCAAATATAGATACTTTGATATTTTGGAACAAATATAATTTACATGCTGGTCCCATAACAATTTAGAGTCTAGCTATACTCCTAAAAATTTTACAAAATCTGGATTATTAAAATGTTCTCCACAAAAACCATAGTCACCGTTTTCGACTTGTTCTAACTCAAGTTATTACAAGCAAACCAATCACTTACCCTTGACTGAATTTGAGGTGATTTTTCTGTTAATAAAACTAAGACTTTATTTCTATAGGTTATATTAGTATCGTCAGCAAATAACACACTATCAATATTTCCATCTAAAGAAATTGGAAAGTCGTTTATGTAAATTAAAAATAGCAGAGGGCCCAATACTGAACCCTGGGGCACACCATGAATAGTATTTTTTTAAACCAGACTTAACACCGTTATATTGAACATATTGAACTCTATTATTTAAATAAGATTCCACTAATTTTGTACTTTCTCCTGAGAAACAATAAAAATATTATTTATTTATAAGGATATTATGTGACACAGTCGAATGCCTTTGTTAAGTCTAGAAATTGGGAAGCAACAAACTCACCATCCTCAAAACCAACATTTATAATTGATGTTAAATAATCGATGGCCAAAGTAGTTGATATGTTATTTCGAAAGCCATATTGATTGACACAACAGAAAGTGGGTCCAAAAATTCTTCCTAAGGAAGTTTTATCAGCTTAAAGGGGCCACTCTGATGATGGTTTTTTCTAAATAACTCCGAAACCAGTTGAGATAAATTTCTGAAATTTGGTAATTAGCTTAATTCTTATGTGCTCAGTTCGCTACTAAAACGAAATTTACAAATTTTCATCACATACGTTCCAACAGTGGGGACAGGGGGTAAAATTTACCATAACTTTTTTATGCTTTGACTTCTTTGACTTTCGACTGAAAAGTATGAAATTTCAGTTTTTTAGTAAAAAAAGGTACTCTTGATTCAGATTGGTCGAATGTTCAATTTTTGTGTAAAATCCTTTTAAAAATAATGTCACCGAGAATCGAAATTGCCAACATTTTTTATCGTCGCAGGTGAATAACAAAAATGCGTTTGGCGTCATTTGCATTGACAGTTCAGTTATTTACTTTTTTCAGTCGAAAATGCTAAATTTTACGAATGTAAATCTGGCAGATATTCACAATAACAATTTTTGGTCAGATACGGCGCACAAATTTTCAAAATAGATTTGCAATAAATGTGTGGACAGGAATTCTAGGAAACCGGCTACTTGGACCTATTAAGTTTCCCGTGTGTCTGAATGCAGAAGAATACTTAAACTTTCTGCAAAATGATGTAAGAAAATTATTGGATGATACACCATTAAACGCACGTTTAATGTTACACTATCAACAAGATGGGCACCACCTTACTTTACTCATAATGTCATAAATTGGTTAAACGATGATTTTCCTGGCAGGTGGATAGGTAGAGGTGGTCCCATTCCATGTCCACCTCGATCTCTAGACCTAAATCCTCTAGATTACTTTCTGTGGGGGTAGGATGAAGGTTATAGTTTACGCTACCAGAAATAAATCCTTTGGAAGAATTACAACAGAGGATTCATTTGGCTGCGAATCAAATCAGACAAAATAAGTTTGTTTTGAGGTCTTCATGGGCAATTCGACGTCAAGCTGAAAATTCAGCAAAATGGAAAACTTTTTAAGCATTTGCCATAAAAATTACTATTGATATAAAGATAAGTTTTATTAATAGTGGGGTTTTCAATTATTTTTATCTGTTTAGTGTATTACTATTTAATAATTTTAATTGTTTTTTTTTTACTTTGAACAATTGAAACTTTTTGATAGATTTGTTTTAGTTACTCATGCCGTTTTAAAAAGGCAATGCTGGTTTCAGAATTATTTAGATTTAGACCTACATATACACAATGTGCAAATTGGTCATGAGTCAGAAGTATAACTGTGGTTCATTTGAATACTAAGACTTGTTATTGTTTGAAGATGTTAGTGACATAAATGGCCAACTCATACAATACCGCTAACCTGATTTTTTATATGTTGCTCTGACGAGTTGAAGATTCGATCAATATTGGAATGTTGGTAATCAATATACCTAATAAATATTTGGAGCAACTGATAAATATTTAATCAAGCAAACTGTATTTTTTATTCAACACCAAAGCTGAACATCAGACACTTCAACGAGAGAGAAATAATTTTTACATTGTGATGTTTTGTTACAGTTACAATATGAAGAACCTTAGAATCAGAAATTCATGTAATATTAAATTTTAATCGTTTTTCTGTCATTTTCTTTAACTTTGTTATTTCCATCAACGTTTTACAATTCTCCACTTTGTAAATATAACAAATCAGTACAGTTCCATCATAAAATTCAGCAATAAAATACGCAATGTATTTCGTCCTTATCTATTTCGAGTTTACAGTTATTGTATATTGAAGTGTAAGTAGTTAAAACCTGCACTCGAGTAACCAATATTAAACGACACCTACGTACTACACCTGTTAAACTTTCTACCTACAGCATGTGTATATTATATCTTTCATTTCTATACTCCTGTTTACTACGCTCAGATAAGTTTCCTTATGGACTTAATTAGTGAAATAATGATCTGTTCGTAGGAATCTAATTGCTGATATCTATATAACGTAAATATGTTTATATGTAATGAAATTACGTAATTAAATAGTTTGTTTCATTGTCAGTAGGTTTAACCACTTTTGAATTATAAAATAAGTAAATAAAGCAATACCCGAAATGTGATACAAAAAAAAAAAAACAGTTAACTTAAAAGTAATAAACAATTTAATTCATTTCGTGCTATTTTTAAATTTATATCGTCATAAATATTGCTTTATGGTTTTATGATCGTTAATTAAAAATTAATAAATTAAATTTGAAGACTTAACCTAACTAATCTTAAGTATCAGATTTACTCTGATTAATAAACATCAAAGATATTATTCGGGTCACTCTACTGAAAATACAGTCATATATTTTAATATATAAGTATTTGACAATAAGTTAAAAGAAGTGATGTTGTACATATACTGATTGGTAACGATTAAGGTCACTTTTTACGTAAGAAACACAAACTAGTTAAAAGAGTGTTTTACAAGTTCAACTTGTAAAATCCATGCAGGAGTTACAGAGAATAAACATAAGTATCGAATATTGTTAAAGCGATCTTTTTTACGTACGTTAGTTGAATTGAATATATAAAAACCTTGTTGGTTCCGCTATTCGTATCAGTTCCGAATTAATCTAGCTAAATCTATTTTTCTTTTTTGCAAATTGAACTTGCCTAGGTTAAGGCTAATAATAGAAATGTAGATTAGGTAAGTAAATAAACAACGCTGTTTGTTAGAATATTTTATTTAAAGTACGTTTATTCGAATATATTTAAAAAATAAAGATAGATTTTACATCAAAATCACAGTAATTAACATTAATTATTGTGATTTTGATGTAAGTTCAGTATGTTCCACTGAGGTCAACTAAAGTGTTACCTGTTGTTGAGAAAAAATATACAGGGTTATTCACGCAACTGGTTCATTAGAAGGATACGAAGTTACCATGATAGGATTTTGTCGAAATATTTTCAAACCTATTGCACTTCCGCTTTTACCGGAAGTTGCCACCATCTTGGTTATTTTAAATGGAATATTATTACAATTTCGGATTCTACCTGTAAAGGGCATAGGTAACACTAAATTACGGTATACCAATAAATTAAAAGTAAGTAAGTAAATAAGTAAGTAAAATCTTTATTACTTCACTTTGCATAAGAATTACAAAATACCCTTAGGTACATGTAGTAAAAATAGTAAAATGTTAGTAGTAAGTATTGAAATAAGAAGTAATATTAAATATAAAACAAGATGCACACCAATACTAACATTGCTGATAAGTAAACACAAACAAAATGACACAATTAATGCACTGATACATAGATACATAGTAATGATAATAAATCAATATATATTATCTTAAAAAAATTCCTTTAAAAATTTTTATTTAATTTTACCCTAACATCTTTGCACGATAAATTTCTTATACCTAGAGGTAATTTATTATAAATTTTAAGTAATGAATATGGGAAATTCCTTTGAATATAACTATATTTTACTATATTTTCAGTCACTAATGCATTTTTGTTTCTGGTATCATATAAGTGAGTTAAGTTAAAATCTACGAATAAGTTTATATTTTGCTTAACAAATGTAATTACTTCACATGTATAAGCTCACTAAGGTAAGTATTCTTTTTTCAATAAAAATTTGTTTACAGCTATTTGTCTGTTTCGTGTTTAGAATATTTCTAATGCATCTCTTTTGTAGTACAAATAAATCGATAGCATCACTAGAGTTTCCCCAGAAGACTATTCCATATTTTATTTGAGATTGCATGGTATGCTATAAATGCTGTAGAAATATTAATATTTTGAGCTATTACTTTTAGAGCATAACAGTATTTAGCGATCTTTTAACCAACATGGTATATATGAGTTTTCCAGTTCAAACGCGAATCAATCTTTACCCCCAAAAAGGATGTGCTATTCATTGATGTTATGATGTCATTGCCAGTAGTAAGTATAATCTCATTATCCTCCTTTTGGCATGTAAAGTTGATTATTTGTGTTTTTTCTTTATTTAATTTTAAATTATTTTTATTGAAATAGTCCCCCAGGGATTCCAATGTAGCGGTCACCATTTGTTTTAGGTATTCCTTATTTTTATTTTCGACTATTATAGATGTATCATCAGCATACATAATAGTTTTTACATCAACTGTTGAGGGCAAGTCATTTGTGTATAAAACATACAGCAAAGGGCCCAATATCGACCCCTGAGGTACACCCCTTTCTAATATTACGTTTGACTTTATGAGAGCACCAGTATCGTCTGTTTCTACAACACACTGCTTCCTATTTAGTAGGTAAGATTTTATCAATTCCGAGGCAACACCTCGAATGCCATACATTTGAATCTTTTTATTTAGAATGTCATGATCCACAAAATCAAACGCTTTAGATAAATCCAAGCATACAGCCATGGTACTGTTTTTTTCATTTAGTTATATTGTAATTTCACACAGTGCTTGATGTACAGCCCTTGTTGTTGTTTTATTTTTCCTAAACCCGTTTTGTGTATCTGTATCAATATTTTTTAATATTGTATCGTCGTTTTTAGTTTTTTTTCCACTAAAAGTTTTCACCAAATTCCAAATGGCTTTTCCTTTGTTTTTTGTTGTCTCAATATATGACATATGTGCCTATGTTTTTGCCGTATATATGACTTTTTTGAGAATACTGCAATACTGTTTATATATTTCGGTAGATATTTGGCGATTCCTTTTTTGAACATACATATTTCTTTTATTTCTGCAAGATATCTTTATGATTTGGGTGATCCAATTTTTTATTTTTTCATTTTTCTCAAAGTTTTTACCGGAAAAAGTATATAAGTATAACATTTAATACTAGGTGTTTCATTTTTGATGTTACATTTTGATTACTTCAAACAACTATAACTTTGTTAACTTAAATGGAACACATTGTATTTTTTTACTCTGTCGTATGCAGACTGAAATTTCCTTTGATGCCATATAAGCATTGTTAGGGTTGTCGTTACTATTTTTAGAGATATTTGCAATTTTCCATTTTCTCGTATTAGACCTATTGTCAAATTGCCATTGTTATGCCTGTAATTAATAGTTTTTGCTGAAAATTTAAATAAAAATGTCTGGGGGCCGTTTAAATTATACTAATGAGGTTTATTTTAATTTCTTTGTTATTTATGGAAAAATCAGCAAATTCAATACTCTTTTGAGCTATATACAGTATAGGTTAGCTACTACCATTATCATTTTACGTAAAGATATCGATCTTAAGTTGTTCTTAAGGATCATAAAAATGTTTACCTTTGTCTAACTATGTTGAGTGTTTTTTTTTGTGGGATACTCACCTATATGTTTCGAAAACTCAATGTTACGGATTAAATAGAATCCTACCATAAAAACCAATGAACTACGAAGCTTCAGAAACGTTTCCTTCCTGTCCATTAGGCATCGCGGCACCGTTTTCCCGCACATTTCCCGGTGCGAGAAGATTCCCAGCAGCGACCATTCACCTAATATGTAATTACTTCAATATCCCAGATATGGCGTGCTCTGGTGGTAATTGCATATCAATTCTAAATAGCTATTGAGGTCAGTAGCCTAGGGCCTACGAGATGAAGCAATATTGTTGTTTCCTCGAGTAACGGCACTCCGCCTCAAAAAACGGATCGGCCCGCCAAAAAGTAGTTAAGCGTTTTAGAGCTAAAAGATTACGAAGTGTAAAAAAGTGTATAGATAGATGAAATTACAACCATAAATTGGCTCACGTACATCTGCAGTTTTTGTGTCAGCGTCCATGCTGAATAGGAATACTGTTATCTTTTTAACTAGATTGGATACATGGGCGCCCAACGGAAATTGCTCCGAGGGAGGATTTGGAAACAATAACTCTGGAAAAAAAAATTGTACACAGCCAAAAAAGTTCTAGAAAGTGATGTTGATGAATACGTTAATAGTACAGTCGGATATTTTGTGCCGCGTATTGGTTAATAAATTTATTAATATTTAAATCATAAAAATATATGAAGATATATAGGATAAAAATAAAAAAAATTCGCAGAAAAAAAAAACAACAGCAAAAAATCTGGAATGTCGTAAATTATGTTACAGGAAAAAAGCAAAAAACAATCATATCAATGCAATTGAAGACAATTCAGGTAATGAAATCATAAATGGTACCAGTAAAAATGATATTTTTAATATCGTTTATTTAGATAAACAAATTATACCGTCTGTTTATGAAAACATACAGGGTGTTTGGTAAGTCGATGCGTTCCTTGAAGGAGGTTATAGTACAAGTGATTTGTGATATATTTCCTTAATATGCCTTATTTTAAAAACGCTCAGTTTCTAATCTACAGGGTGATAACGTTTTAATTAAAAAATGCTAATCTATAAATATTGCGAAAACTGCTCAGAATATTTCAATGAAATTTTACAGGCTTTGACAGTTAACAACAATACGTGTTTTACGATAAAAAATATTGTTTCTAGTTCCAGCAGTGGCGTGCGCACAGGTACGTCTTTGGATATTTTTAAAGAAAAAAATGATACACCACTGATTTTTCTTAAAATATAAGTTATTTTTCAATTTCTTATTTAATTTGGAAGAGAAAAGGTATCTTGACTGTTTTTCTTACGGCGCACAGTGGGGCAGAATCCCAAAAAGCTGGCCAAAAGTCAAAATCTTTAAAAATCGATCTGAAATTTGTTACTCGGGGGTTTTTGGGGTCGCTGATAACGAATTTGGAGTCAGAATTACAAAATTCAAAGTGGAGGATTTAATATAGCCATATCAGAAGTAGAAATATTTTTTTAAATAGGGATTAAGAATTAAAAGATTATGAAATACAAAATGTCACATTTATCAAGCATGAAGAAGATGTAAAAATGGCAAATGACATATTAGACTATTTATAAATTTCGTTAAATATGTATCAAGAGTGATTTATTTGAATCCCGTGCCAAAGTTGTAATATAAAATTCCAGTTTTTTCATAAAAGAAAAGAATCATCATCTGATGAAAAATCTTCTTAAGTTGAGACAATTTCGTTTTCATTTGCAATCTTCCCATGTCTTACATCGTCCAGAGAAGGCGAAATTCATTTTACTCTACATTTTACAAAAACCTATACAAAAAGTTGTTAGGCACTTATAGGCAGCTGATTTTTTTTTTAGTTTACAGATAATAGTTTTGTCTTTTTTGTCCAATAAGTTAAATGACAGAATTCTGCAGAATTATAAAACTTTTTTCTTCAAAACTAAATTATTATTTCATTTATAATGTAAAATTCACATAAGTTTGGTAGCCAATTACTATTTTTTGTAAAAATATTGAGTATTTTAACCTACATATTCATAATCTACGTACATTTATGAGTTGATTCCATTTTGTTAGAGCTAAATCGGTGAACTCTAAGAAATTTTATAACCATTTAAACACAACTATTACTTCTGTTCCTACCCGCGAGCAAGATGTTGCTCGAGCAGCGGTCGCCTTTGTAATGATTTAAAAAGCAGGTATAGGGAATTTGACCCTAATAGTAATGGATTCTGAGACTTGGGATATTACTCTAGCCAATCCAACAGTAAAAATTACCGAATTAGAAACTTTATTTTTTAACTTTTGGCCAGCTTTTTGGGATTCTGCCCACTGTGCGGCGCACCGTTGTCGCGTAAAACAAATAAAATCGATTTAGGTGTTGCATTACCGTTATCCGGTTTAAATAATTTGAAAAATAGCAGAAATTATGCACTCAGCTTTTTTTTTGTATCAATTTTATTACAAAAAATTATTATTCCTTGCAGTTAACATCAGTTAAAAATTTTTTTATAAGTTTTTAGATTCATTATTCACTATCTAAACAGAAATTAGCAAGTTGGTTGTGCACTCGCTTTTGTTATTGTTTGACAAAATGACAGTTCTGAAGTCCTCATTTTCGTCTGCGGTGCCATTGATTATGAGTTGCTTGGCCTTGGGATAATGGTCCATTATTTGTATCTAAAAGTACCTGAAACTACCTGATTTGGAAGCTCTAAAAGCTCGTAGTGTGAGGTCTTCTTAAAGTGTCCAGTATACAGGCTTTAGTTTTGAATTTTTAAAATTTGTGTGATTTATTAAATCTTTTATTGAATTTACAATCAATAAAAGCAGTAATAATATATTTATACAATGCAAAAACAAAAATGTTAAGTGTTCTGGTCAGATATCCCTCACTGGTTATTAAGCTGCAGAGTAGACGTTCGAACTCACTCCAGGATGGCTTCGCAAGGATCTTGCGGTGGCGTCCGCATTGAACTCGAGAATTTGGCCAACTTGAAAAACGACCATCTCGGAACAGTTATGGATCTGTAAACGATTTTAGTTAATGTTGATAATAAGACCTTGCCTCAGTCCGAATATCGTAAAAATTTTTTATTATTTTAACTTCCAAAAATCCGGAACTGAGGTGAAAATTTTTGCTCCTTTATGCGCTCTGGGCGGTAATTCAGCTTTGTTAACATCTTGCTACGGCTGATGGTGTTTTTTCGAAACATGCATCGTAGGTCGTCTGTGGTTTGTTGCCCATAGTCTCGTTCTGTTGACGGGATTTGTGCCCCCGGGAATAGCGTTTTGATTCAAGTAAAAAACATGAATAAAGAAAATAAATAGACATTAATATATAAGTTATTTGAAAAACAGACAGTTAATGGCAATCCTTCCAAGTTTAACCGTATTGATTACGGTGTTCCGCAGGGTTCCGTTTTGGGGACCTTGCTTTTTGCAATATATCTTCATGACTTTTGCTTTGCTATCGCACCTAATAAGTGTGTACTATTCGCAGATGACACCACCCTAATTAATATGAATAAAGATGCCTCATGACTAACTGATTCATCTAACATGTTATCTAAAGCCATAAAGCTATTGGTTTTCATTTAACAATCTTAAAATTAATAGAGATAAATCCCAAAGTATAACGTTTACCACTACTCCAGGGCGTGTAGAACATAAATGTGTTTAAATCCTTAGTATTACAATTGATGATAAATTGACTTGGACTGACCATGTTGAGTCCACGAATAAGAGGTTATCTGGAGTAGTTTTTTGTCTTATGGTATTGTGCTATGGGGGTTGCTGTACTAGTGCTTTAAAAACCTTTAGAATAAAAAAAGCCATTCGCATTCTAGCCAACGTAGGTTATAGAGACCGCTGTCGCCATCTTTTTGTGAACCTTGCAATTATGCCCTTGCCATCGCTATTTGTTTATTACTGTTTATTGGATATTCATAACAATATCGCCAGTTACACAATTCAATCGGATATACATAATTACTGTACTCGTACTTTTAAATTCTTGCGGCTACCTAAATTTCGCTTGGCACTGACTGCGAGAAATTCCTTATATTTAAACATGTACAATGTTCTCCCTACATATGTAAAATCACTATGTTTTGTCAAATTTAAGTTGTGTATGAAGAATTATTTATTGTTGTCTAAATGTTTTTATTCTGTTAGTGACTTTATGGAGAGTGTTCATGACTTTTAGTGGTTGCATTCACTCTGACGTCTATTATGTTATAAAGTAATTTTATTGTTAGGTCAATGTGTATTTCAATTAGTCTAGTGCTTCAATTGTCTTTTCTTAAATTGTTGTTTTATGATTGTGTGTTTCTTTGACTTGCTACCACAATATGTTATGTATCAATGTAGCCAAATAAATAAACTAAACTAAACTAAATATATTGCTGACCTTAAACTGTATTACCTTTTATTCAATTACATTCTCAGTTTAAATTTACTGTTGACTGTGCAGATAATGGAAACATTCAAATACAAACTGACTTTTAGTCTAGCTTTAGTCAAAATTTTAAAGCTGTTATTTTTTTTGTTTATATAAAAAACATGCATGTATAACAAATTGAGGGTAAATTAAAAAGCAAACAAATCTTATTAAATCTTATTAAATTAAATACAAATTGCAAAAAGAACATCACAAATATATATTTTTTCACAGTTATTTGCTTTGTAATCTTTTTGTTGCTCATTAAATTTAGATCATTTTAGGAAAAAGCTATGTGAATTGAAGCTGTTTCGGGTAATGTAAACAGGTAAATAATGGGGCCCAGGGGCAAAGCACTCTCGGCAGTTTTGGCGCCCAAAAACATCTTTATGATTATTATGATTATTATTATTATTATTAAATCAAGACGCGCAATTTCTTAAAATTTATTAACATAATAATTCTATTTTTATCAGTTCATCATCTCTATATTTCTCATGTTTTTATGATAATACCATCAAATACAAGTTTATGCCTGCATAAATCGTGTATTAAATAATTATTATTTAATTTATGTGAAAAGTTATACTAAAACGAGATAACTTTATTAATAATATCTAATATTAAAACGCAATATCCAAAGAATACTCATAAAAAATTTGCGAATAACAACTTGTTATGTTCATGTGCATAAAATAAAGATACAATTCATAACTTGCCCCATCAATGGTTTAAATCAAGATTGTCCTAAATATCTCCAATTATTGTAAATAAATATCTAGGCATTTATTTTATATTTCCAACTGTTTTACTCATTATTATAGTTATTTTTGCTTGCATACTATCTGCAGCATTTCAAATGATCTGTTTAGTTATAAAACATATTACATATTTGAAAAGTTACTTTATATACTTAACTGAGGACGACAATGGCCGCATATTATCGGAAATGAAGAATGCCGTTCGCATTTTGTCCAAATGACTCGTAAAACAATTATTATTTATTGAGCGGCAATTCAAAGTTCGTTAACACTTACGAGGTGCTATCCTGACATAGTTTGCATGGTCATATAATTTAAAAATAAATTAATTCCTAATAAAAGTCCGTCAGTTATGTTATAACTGGTCGTCGGGAGATGGGAGGTGCGTAACAGTATCTCAAATTATTAAGTAGATGGTTAACTAATAATTTTTTCCTGTCAGGCGGCTATTAGGTTTTCATTAACGTTTTTCGAGGATATTTCGCACTTTTTAAAGTACGATTTATTTACCGCTAGTCGTTTAAAGGCTAAGATCATTTTGATAAGAGCCTAGGTGCATCTTATATTAACTGAAAACACGTGGAATATATATTTCAGATTACCTTTTTTTTATTATAATATTTTACTACTTGTAACATCAACGATCAAAATATTATTATAAATAGCAATATGGCAGGTGATTTACTGTTATGAATTTTAGTTTCATAGTTCACGATCTATAGAAAAAAAATTATCGATAATATCCAGGGAGCTGGAAAGGACAACATATGGTCTCTGTTGAACATGAAATCAACAAATTTTTTATCAGAATGGTGTTTATGCAAATGAATTGGTAATTTTAGTGAAACGGTTGATCGTACCTAATAAAAACAAGCTGTTTAACTACCTGTTTGTCTGCTGGAACTGAATGTTCCACTTTTTCATAAAGTTCAAACGGAAATGTCACATATTCCGAAATAATGTGCATCTGGTCCTATTCTGTGCTCTAGACCTGAATTCTGTGATATTGTGAAACGAAATAAAAATATTCCAAAACGAATCAACCTATAACACATGTTTAACGTAAAGAATATAGTGATATGATGTGATATACAGAGTTTTTAAATATCGGCATTTTTAACTTAAACAGAAGAAAAAAGTCACCCATCCTCATTTGTTTATATGAAGAACTAGAAAAGTTTACATATTTTATAACTTCCGAAATAGATTCGATTGGAATTTGATATAATTTTTTGTTATAATTAATCACTATAATTTTCTCTAACATAGTTAGAGAGGCAAGCTCAGTAGATAGTAGAATAATATATTTTATCCACAGTCACCTTATAATTGGACTTTTATCCACACATATAAACAGTCTAAAGTCTTTATACACTAGTAGAATAACGTAACTTTATTTCAGTAGGATAATGAAAAAATAATTTACTTTTATAGTAATAGATATTTCGTTTTTTGTTTTATCAACAACTGCCGATGTTTGTGAAGAATTTGCACAAGTTACGGATGTCTCTTCTAGTAAGGAACTTTCCTTGGATTTTCCTTGCAATATCAAGTTTGTTAGATATAGTCCTTCAAGAGCAGCTCTACCATCCACCATACCGTTTGATGGTTGTAAGATCAGCACCTTTATCGGCCAATGAAATTGTTGAAGTGCGCCAAGTTCACTATACACCTAACAATATGAAAAAGGTAAATAGATATTACCTTAATTATTAAATATTCTTTATAGGAAGCCCCAGTAAAAAATTATGAGCTCTTTCCAATACTGCAGCTTTTTTTGCTCTGTATCATCTCGATTCACTCTTCAAATAAGCAGGAAGCTTGTTATATTTTCCAATATCTAAATTTTTGTAGACCTTTATAGTAGCCTTCAACATCGAATACTTCGACCACATAGATAGAATTGCGAATTTAAAAAATACGATAACATGACTTCTTCATTTATTGTCATTACTCTCCGTTTTTACCTCTATTCGTTAAATTCGGTGAACACTTTTTCGTAATGTTCCCTGGATTTCGCTGGCCATGAATAGAAAATTGCTTCTTGAGCTTCTTCAAAAACATCCACAGGAACACAATTACTTTATTGCATTTTTACCAAATTCAGATAGAACTGTTTATTAAATAATTGATAATAAACAATGGACCATAGCAACCATTAGGTATAACAAAACCTACCACGTTCCATTGAGTCCTATAGCCCAGTCAATATAGCAAAAAAATATATCAATATTGTTATAAAATTTAAGAGATATCCGTTGGCATTACGACTTCGGGGGTAACGTATAGATTACTAAAATCGAAAAACCATACAATTGTTTGACAAAGACAAAAATAATTATTAAAAAAAGGCACTCTTTTTAGTTTTTTGCATATACAATAGAACCTACTGGATAAATTGCGTTACTCATAAAAGACCGTTTGTAGAGAATGCAAAAACCTACAAAATGGTTTTTGGAAAACCCCGATCCGACCATTTCTCATCTAGAGAAGCCGGAAAAACGCTTAAAACAGACCTTTTTTTCAAAAATTCCGACACTGCCTCGGTACGTCTCGGCTGCGAATTTTCGCGCAATGCTCTATGTTCAGAAGCATTTTTAACAATGTTCTCCAAATTTATATAAAAATGTGAGATTAAAAGCTACGATTTGTCTGTAGCTTTTAATCTCTACTTTCATAAACCGTTTTTAAAATTTAAATCCGAACACCTATATAGCCAATATTTGCGTCACTCGCAAAATTATGGTATAATTTGTTTATAATGCGATCTTCCAGCAGTAGAAAGTATATGTTACAGGCTATCATTTCCCAACAAATCAGCCCTTAATATTCATAATTAACATAGATATGAATTTTTCAAAAAAAATGTCTGTTTTAAGCGTTTTTCCGGCTTTTCTAGGCGAAAAATGGTCGGATCGGGGTTTTCCAAAAACCGTTTTGTAGGTTTTTGCATTTTCTACAAACGGTCTCTTATGAGTAATGCACTTTATCCAGTAGGTTTTATTGTATATGCAAAAAAACTAAAAAAAGTGTATTTTTTTTTAATAATTGTTGTTAAACAAATTGTCCTTGTCAAAAAATTGTATGGTTTTTCGATTTTAGTAATCTATAGTCGTGATGCAAACGGATACCTCTTAAATTTTATAACATGAAAAAATCTATAATGACTATGATGATAATATGATTGTGATGTGATCATGGATAAAACGTTGTATTGCATTCGTGTTTTAATTGCATTTTATCCACTTAAGGTGGCCATATCCCTGGCCGAAAAATGGTGAAATTTCTGGCATTTTTAGGTACTAAAATCTTGAAAAGTAAAACGTAAAACAAAAGTAAGCTCAAAAATAAAATCCTTGATGTTTTGTTTATTCATTGTTACCATTTAAATTTACCCATATAAAATAATAACTAAAAAAAAGCGTTTGTAAAACATGCGTTTTCTGTTATCCTAACCCCACATTTTAAGAATTATTTTCACGTACTTATAAATAAAAGTAAACAATTTTATATGTAGGACTAAGCAAGTAAATGTTATAAGAATATTTACATGTGGAGTTATATATAAAAAAGTTAGTATTTTCGTAGATTTCAGTACCTAAAACCTTGATGGTTTGATCGTTTTTTGCACCTGTTTATTCGTTTTACTGCGGCGTCTTTGAAAATACTCAGGTGGCATGATATAACATTCCTATTATTTGATAAGCTTTAGATTATGCAGTTATAAAATGTTTGAAATTATTTGTCTTTGCGGAAAACACTATTTAAAGAATATGGGGCCCTTAAGAATATTAAACATTCTTGCGTGGATAAAATGCTACTTAAAACATTTATAAAATAAATAACTATTATCCAACAGTTGCAGTTTTGTTTTACAGATTGGCTTTTAGTGACTAAAATCAAATTTCAAGCAGGAGTGACTAAATTTTTTTAGCCGCCAATGGTTATAATTTAAATAAAGAAAACAACATTAAACAATTCACTATTAATTTGTATTTATATTGCAATGGTCAACAGTCGCATTGGACTCCACACAGGGGGCTCATTTTCTTTATCCACGTCGACAGGAATCTTCCCGTTTTTGCCACTACGATCTAGAAACGTCCCGTAGAGCCCTCCGTCTAATTCCCAGCGGATGTCATTCTAAATGCACCGAGAATTAATGGCAATCCAGCATGTGAGCGACTTGCGAGTTGACAGTTAACATTAACGGCGACGAAGGCAATCATCGTCAGTATCAAATTTCTATGGCAATATTTCTGTGAGCCCGACCCGCCTGACGTCCCACAGTACGCCCCTTGGCGGAGCGGCAGGGCTCTTAATCCCGTTCGAAAAATTATTAATGCCCCTACGAATGCGAGCCGCCGCCATGCCAAATTAATGCCATCTTAAAAAGCGAGAAAAAACAACGAGAACGACGACGAAAATGCATAGAATCTGTCTACGGCATATGGACTGTAAATCCACATGATGAATGTGGGCAGTATACGGGGATCTGAAAATGCTATAAATTTTAAATGAAATACAAAGTGGGGCTTTTATTAATTATTTGGGACCCCAAATAAAAGAGTTCTTCGCCGTATTTCGTGACGTAAATTAGGAAGAATAATGTGCCTTTGTTTAATGGTGTATTCAATGAATATTAATTTAGAGCAGAAAAATTTGCTTTTAACGTGAAGAAACTTTGTTTGAACTTAACCAAACTTTGTTGAGGAGGTGGATCTAAAAAAACTAAGATGTCTTTTTAAGTCCCGTGGAAATTTTTTTAGAAATCTCTAAAGCTTTTTCTCATATTCTAAACCTTTAGTTATTCCAAAGCATTCCTTGTCCTTACGATTTGGTACCAAAATTGTTCAAACTGTATTATTAATACACGGAAAAAATGCGTAGTAAAATATTACTGTCACAATTACTGTATCAATTCTTCTAATTCGTGGTTTTTGTAAAATTTAACCGGCGCACCAAAATAAAAAAAGCGGTTTGTACCTTTAATGTGATCCAATAAGCTTTATGTATTCTGACGTGCTCAATCCGAATCTGAAGGCCGTTTAGCTCAAACACCCCCAAAATTTTAAGTATATGGCAAAAAAATAGAGAAAAAATGCCGAAAATTGCGTTAGTGAGCATACAAAAATTTGAAAAATATGTTCTGAACTTGATCAAGTGGGTTCCTTTTCTTTCTTCTTGATGTGCTGAATCCAAATCTGAAGTTTTTTAAGCTACATCCCCCAAATTTTGCAGGAATCGCAAAATAATAGCGAAAAATCACCAAAAATAGCGAAAAATAATCAGTGAGCCCAAAAAGATTCGAAAAAATTTTGGACTTAGATTCAAATTCCACTCGACAAAATTTATGAGAAAAACAGTGGATCCAATCTAGAAAACCGCCGTGAAAAATTTATATTAATGTATGATTTTTTGCCATATTTTTTTGCGTTTTTTTTTTTCAAAACTGTGGGAATACAGCTGATTGATTTCAGACTCAAATACAGTGGTTCAAAATATATAAGAAACACACTTGATCAGGTCAGAAAAATTCTTTTCTTAATCCAGTTCAGAACAAATTTTTTCATAGTTTTAATATGTGTCTTTTTATTTAGGTATTTTTTCTATGTACTTGTGAAAAATAAATAAAAAATTAATTACATGTACCTTTGCTCTTGTTTTGCAAACATCTTTTTTGTCGATAAATCCGTCCAAATAATGATACTCACAATAAAAAGAAATCGTTTTCATATTGCGTAACTGTAATAAACATTATGTTGGGGAGACCTGTCGACTTGAAAATAGAATCGATTACATAAAAAAGTGGGTATGTGAGAAAAAAATTGCGAACACTCTCAGCAAGTCATATATTTAATTCAATGAGGTTCAGCCAAAATTCTAGAGAAAATAAAAAAATAAATAAAGGTTCGTTTCAGTATATTTTTTATTTTCTACACAGGTGACAAAGTATCCACAGTTCCGATTGTTCTACGAATATCCGCAAGAAGGAATTATAGTAATGTCTAATATTATATTATGCCATAGATTCATAGACCAGGGTCGATAATTTTTGAAACCAAAAAAAATTATAGTAGGATGAAACCCATTGGAAAAGAGAGAGAATATAACAGAAATTAAAGGAAAAATAATTTACAGGCGATCTGAGGTCGGGAAGGGGAAGGGGGTGAGTTTTTAAGGGTAAAAAACGGTTTCCCTTGATTTCCGGAAAAACTAAAAGTCTGATGGAAAAAAGTTAAATAGCAAAGTTGTAGGTAATAAAAAGATCTACAACTTTTGTATATACATTTTTTTCACATAACCTCAAAATTTATGTGAAAAATTCAAATAACCAAGTTTTTGGTTTTTTATTTTTCTTTTACAAAAAAATTTTTTCACGAAATTTGGTGAAAACTTACCTATTTATGTCCCAAACACGCCGTAACTTTTTTGATTTGAGATATTTATTTTTTCGCCTTATTTTTACTTAATATCGAAAAAGCACCCTAATTTTCAATCGAAAATTCTCACGTCAAAATATCTGCTTTTTTAAAAACGTCGGTGGGCTTTTTCTTCGTTGAAATCTCTACTGTCTGATGGGGCAAAAAAATATACATTACTATGGTAAGTTTTCTCAGGAAATGCAAAGAAACAAAAGAAGATTCTACAACTATCTCAAAATATTGTAGATGTCTTATTAAATATTAACTTTATTAACTTATTTGGTTGTTAATTGTAATAGTACATTTCGACTTGTAATTTTTTTGTTTATCAATGTAACATGGAATCTTACGTTTTTCGAGTAATTAAAGTGTAAATTTTAATAATTAGCTCAAAATTGTACATAATGATTAGAAAAAAAATTTCGGATTCTAGTTTTTTTTCGTTTCTTTGCATTTCCTGAGAAAACTTACCACAGTAATGTATATTTTTTTACACGATCAGAAAGTAGAAATTTCAACGAAGAAAAAGCCCACCGACTATTTTAAAAAAGCAGATATTTTGATGTGAGAATTTTCGATTGAAAATTAGGGTGCTTTTTCGATATTAAATAAAAATAAGGTGCAAAAATAAATAGTTCAAATTAAAAAAATTACAGCGTCTTTGGGACATAAATAGGTAAGTTTTCACCAAATTTCGTGAAACAAATTTTTTTTGTAAAAGAAAAATAAAAAACCAAAAACTTGGTTATTTGAATTTTTCACATAAATTTTGAGGTTATGTGAAAAAAGTGTAATTACAAAAATTGTAGATCTTTTTATTACCTACAACTTTGCCATTTAACTTTTTTCCATAAGACTTGTAGTTTTTCCGGAAATCAAGATAAACCGTTTATTACCCTTAAAAACTCACCCCCTTCCCCTTCCCGACCTCAGATCGCCCGTAAATTATTTTTCTTTTCATTTCTGTTATAATCTCTTCCTTTTCCAATGGGTTTCATCCTACTATAATTTTTTTCACTTTTTACCATTTTTGAAGGCTTAAGCACTGGTCTATCATGTCATTTATAATAGATATCGATACAATATGGATTAGATAATTACCTACTGTGGTATCAATTAACAGTTAACCTTATCGTTTGATATGCACATGTAACCTCGATTTGGACAACAAGTGTTAAAATAATTATAATAGTTTCCCCTACTTCCCTATTGAATTTGTATAATTGAACGCTTTTGCATAACTAGTAGTTCTCTGTCAATTCACATAAAAATATATTTATTATTTATTCTTACTATTTCATTTTAATTCATCCAATAGGATAAAATCCTTTTACACGTTAAATTTAATACAAAATTAAATACATGAAAAAAAATGGTCAAAAACGAAACGGTAAATAGTGTCAAATAACAAAAAATAATACCTTGGCAAAAGAATTAAAACAAAAACAGTAAATAGTACAGAATAACAAAACGGCATTAATATACAAAGAAAATAAATATCAAATTTTTGAACAAAATAAATTGTTAAAGTGATAAAGTACCCACGCTTTATATCTGCAAGTGTGTAACTAAATATGTCCAGCCAATCATCAATGTTAGCAAAATTAATAAACATTTGGTGCAAGGGAAATGACTGCAAAATATTAGTGCTCGATTAGCGACAAAAAAATAAATTATTAGAATTAGCGTTGGCTCTAGGAATTCTGCAGCTATTACATGAGATGAGCATTATCCAGTCAATGCCGTTGATAAGAAAAATATCACAGAATTAATTTTTCAAATTTTACAAGTTATCCTCAACGTTTTACAGCTACCGAGAGGCATGTAAATATGCTAATTAAATTTAATAAATTATTTCACAGTACACCTCCAGTGTCAAACATCATCTACCTAACAGCTTGTAAATCCTTAATATAGCAATTAATCTCGCGGCAGTAATTAATAAATAACGCAAGTATTTTTATAATAAAAACTTTTACAGTTACGTAATTAACGATGACAATTTATATTTTAATTTAGCAATAAAGTAATAATTTATTGTAGTGCGATTTAAGTCAAAGGACAACTTTTTGCCTTACTGATAGAGGTGAGAACCAGCTCCGAGTATGTGTAGTTGGTCATTTTCTTATACGCATTAATTTACGCTCTCGTGTACGCCACTATATTATCCGTCACTTTTTTCGTCTTCTGAATTCCAAAGCCATCTGTAATATAAGCTTCGATAGCAGGATTTATTAAAAAGTGTAGCCTTGATGGTTATTGACATCATGTTAGCTGTTATGTAAACATAATCCCTTTATTTATGTAATTTATTGATTTTTAGAACACAACACTTTTTTTTCAGACCGATTGATAGCATTATGGAAGAGTTCTTGTCTTCGTATTCGTTGGTTTTACGCGATCAGATACGTTAGAGTAAGGCTGATTGTAAATACGAATTAAAAACTGACAAGGAGCGCTCTTTCATGATTTTGAGTTATGGTTTTGACATTAGTAGAAACAGGAAAACAACAGTCGCTCAGTTACTGACAAGAAAAATGTATCGTTCAATTTGATGATTGTAACATTTCCGGAAAAGTACGTATAAATATTGGCAGATCTCTGAAACTAGAATATCCAGAGACTTCTTAGCAGATTCTCTTCAACAAAAAATCAAGTTTGAGAAGTACATTTTGAACAATACTGACGCTCTACTAGTGCTTTGTTTTAAGGTTAATGCTATATCTTCTATTGCCTGTTCTGTAATTGCTATAGCTAGTATTAAAAATTATGTTTCACAAAGAAAATAAGCCTCCTTGTCTTAGTTTGGTAGTGGAATCCAATTTTATAATGCAACTTTTATACTAATAAATAGTTAGCTGTTTAATGTTTTTTATTATTATAATTATTTAATTGTCGCTAGCGACTATAGAAATTTGGTCATTAGTGACTGAAATTTGATTTTAATCACTAAAAACCAACCTGTACAACGCCTACAAGACTGCAACTGTTAGACAAATAATAATTTATTGTCCTTTTAGATCAGGGCGATCTGTTTTGAGGTTGATGTGAGGGGGGCAAGCAAATTTTTTTCTGGATTACGTTCAGTATAACTCACATAATAAAAGTGTACATTCCTAGATCTAGGCGAGGTCCGGAACATTTTCAAAATTACAAAAATGTTTAAAAAATACCTATTTAATCTGAGTTTTTTACTTATATCTTGGAACCTATGCATTTTGAAAGAATATTGAAAAGGAAAAACAGTTTTAGAATTGAATTTTGTATAATATGCTGTAAGTTAAAAATGTTCAAATTTATTACCGTTGATTCAAAATAGCAATAATTGATGAAAAAAAGTTAAAAAATCTAGTTTTTTTTCCGAGTACTTTAAAATTATAATTGTTGAAAAAAACTAAATTGCAAATTGACAAATGTAATCTAATTGTTTAAAAATAAAAAAAGAAAGTTAACTTTAAAAATTTACTGTTTTTGTCCTAATTAACCGATTTCAATTTTTCAAAAACCACTTGAAAGGTTGAGCAGTCTTTTCTATGAGAAAGTATCTAGCTAGATGCTTTATTTGACGCTGTACAAAATTTTGAAAATTCGAAAACTTTTTTTTCCAAATTTTGTTCAAAAAAATTATTTTGCGAAAACTATCGAACCGATTTTAATGAAATTTGGAGTGTTGTTGTATTATACTACTAGCGACCCACCCCGGCTTCGCACGGGCAAATATAAAATAGCCTATGTTACTCCGAGGAGATGTAGCTTTCGATAAAATTGGTTGAGTAGTTTTTGAGTTAAATCGTAACAAACAAAAAATCAATCATCTTTCAACTAATGCGACCCTAATATTAATTTTAAAATAATTCACGATATATCTATGTACCTAAAGACAACAAACGAACACAAAATTAAAAATGCAAAACTTTTAAATTTAAAACAATATAGGTAACTACCAACAATATGAAAATAAAACGAATTAAATTAAAGTACCTATGTTCAGGACTATCAATTTTAATTAATAAGTAAGTAGTTAGGTATCAAACTACCTAAAGAAAACAAACACGAAACAAAAATGCGACTATGAAGTTTTAAATTATTCACAATAAGAAAAAAACAAACAAATTATTAAAACTCAATGAAATAAAAGTATGTTTGCAAGTATCTATGTATGTTCGACTACCTAAAGACAACAAATACAAAACAAAAATGTGACCTTAAAATATCGAACGCAATTATAACTTTCCAACAACATCCAGAAAGAAAACACAGTCGTCAGTCGTCACCTCCATTCGCTCCAAGTCAGTTTATTAAAGGATCACGGTCGCCTTATCGTTCGGCTTATTAGCTAAACAGTAGGCAAGATGGTGCGGGGGAGGGTCGGCGATCGCATCAAGCGAAGCGAGGCGCTTGAATTTTATTCTCGCGTCCGTAATTTCTTTGCGATTACTCCTAAGATATTCATTTAAATTATATGGTGTAAAAGAGTAAAATAATGTGCATGAAAAGCCTCTAACTTATTTAAAATGATAAGGATTAATACCGTATTTGTGTAAATAGCTTTTACAGTACCGCTTTTTGCCAATTTTTTAAAGTATTAAAATGGATATAGGTAGTATGTTACCTTTAACATATAGACATATGCCATCACGGACTTTTCTGTAGGCATATATAAGATACACAATTCCACTATACATTGATACACTACATAAACTTTCGGACCCCCCCGGCTTGGACGCGAGGCGCGGGGTCACGGGGCGCCCGCGCGGCCCGTTCAAATGACGGCGACACGAAATTAATTTCGTTGCGCATTATTTTGATTTTGCTATATCTCCTAAAGTATTCATTTAATTTGCATGGTGTAAAGGGAAAAAATAATCTTCATGAAATGCTCAAACCAACTAACGTATTTAAATTGATAAGGATTAATACCGTATTTGTGTAAATAGCTTTCCAATTACCGATTTATAATTGCCCATTTTTTAAAGTATTCAAATGGATATAGTGTGTTATCCTTAAGAGATAGACATATGCCATCGCGGACTTTTCTGTAGACCTATATAAGATACACAATTCCACCATACATTATTTTGTTATATCTCAAAGGGTTTAGTCAGCGATTTCGTTGAAAGCTCCCAGACGGCTTATTTTTTTTTCGACACCTCCAGTAAATATCGTTAATGTATACAAAAACTTAACAAATTATATACTAAAACCTTCCTCGAGAACCACTCTATCCATTGGTGAAAACAGCATGAAAATCGGTGCAGTAGTTTTTGAGTTTATCGCGAACAAACAGATAGACAGACAGACAGACGCGACGGAGGACTTTGTTTTATAATATGTAGTGATAAAGTTTTTTTTACCAAAATTAGAATGCCCTCGGAGCAATTAAAACATTTTAAAAAAATTATTCAAAAAACTTGATTTTTTTGCCTTTCTTTCATCAATTATAGCTATTTTGCAACATTGGTAATAAATTTAGACATTGCTGTATTTTGTGCAAAATTCAATTCTAAAACTTTTTTTCCTCTTCAATATTCTTCCAAAGTGCATAGGTTCCAAGATATAAGTAAAAAAGTTTTTTAAAAAATGTTTAAATATTTTTGCAACTTTGAAAATGTTCCGGACCTCGCCCAGATCTAGGGATCTATACTTTTATTATTTGAGTTGTACTGAAGGTATTCCAGCAAAAATTAGCTTGCCCCCTCTTAAATCCAAGAAGTGGGATATTTCGACAGATCGGCCCTGGTCTATATTGTAACAAGTCAACGTTTATAAAAGTTGGTAACAAGCCCCCTCTTTCTGTGGCAGGTATTCAGAGATCCGGCGGCGTCTATTGTGCTGCCATCTGATCTCAGGCGGTCCAAGCTCCCCTAAAACTGCATGTTTTGTCAAGAATTAGACGACACAACAGTGAATAACACAACAGCTTGCTCTAGGCTTAAAAATTAAAGATTATGTTAATAATTTAACCAGTTTCTTTTGATCTAACTTTTACAGAGCCATTCGAGGCTTTGCCCACGCTTGTTCTTTATTTACCATCACGAATATATAAATATAGGTCTCTAGTAGTCCTGTTATACATTTTTTTCATAGACTAATCGCTCAGAACGAAATTCGTTCACGCTCAAGGCTACAACCAATTATTTTTTTCTCCCATGAACTGTTATGTGATTAACCTATTACTTACACCTTTGTTGCTTGATACAATACAAAAAATTCGATCGACTCATTCCACTTATTAATATCAAATATAAATTATTTCGCGATGAAAAATCTCGCTGTCAGAATTGGGGCATGAGCAGTGGTTTTTTGAAATGCCGCGCAGCGGTATCGGACTACTTTTATTTTTCTGTTTCATTGATGACGGGCCGATTTTCTAGCCACTACGGGCAATTGATCGATCAATATCATAACTGTAATTTTTTTCACCATTGTGGACAAATTTGATTTATTATAATGCTTTTTATTGTCCTAGTCATTTCACACCTCTGTTATCTGACAAACGTTCGGTTGGCTCGCCTTTATACGACGTTTCGCAAAAAAATTACAGACATTGTTTTCTGTACCTGTAGGTAGTTTTTCTCCGATGAGCACTAGACCATTGTGTCGACCGTTATTCTCGAGTCCCATGTAACCTGATCGCCAGTAAAACTCTCGAGAAATGTACGTAAATTAACAATTTTCGATAGTAATGTTTATGAGCTTATATGAAATTGCTGAATATCTGGCGACAATACAGAAATCTATACTACCTCATTCACCAGCTGTATAAACAGTTCTTGCCTAACACTTACCTATTTACAGAGCAATTGTACTTACCTCTAAAATAATGTACAATATATTACAAAACAGCTACACAACGTAGTTCAGAAAAATATGCAAAAAGATTTAAAAAGACTCAAATAATCGTCTGTTGAATTTATTGTACATACTTAATTAACACCCTGTATCTATATACAGGGTGTGCCATTAGTGTGAGAAAGTAAAATAACTCCCTTGTTATTCATAATACGAAAAATAGTTTATACAGCGTGTCCCACTACTGCGAGACAGTCCAATATCTATGTTAAAATGAGGAACATATGGATTTTTCTTTTTACTGTGTTGCCACATTTCTCGGAATGTACAAATTAAAAATATATTCAACTATACAGGGTGTTCCACTTTTCCTGGACAGACACCAACTTTGGTTTTTTAAATGGAAACACATTTTTTAAATTTTTTTTCGGATTCTACATATAAAATAAAGGGTACTTTGTGTAGAATAGTTCTATTCAAATATTCAGTTTTTGAGATATCTCGCTTGAAAGGTTTTTCTAGTCGATTGCTTACATTTTCTGATACTGACAGGTTATACTAATAGCTACTAAGCCCATTTTTTTATCAGATGTTTAGTAAGGATGACTCTTCCGAATCATGCTCCAAAAACTGGCCTGCGTTATACAGGGTGACCAAAATATCATGTCAAAATTGCCAATTGAAAAATTGAAAAATCTCGATTTTTTTAAATGCAACGCCCTGTATATTTTCAAACCATGAGATGCAGAATTAAATTCTCTACAACTTTGCTATACCTGTTCCTATACCAAAATTCATTAGTTTTTCACGAAATCTTATTTCTATGAAAAAAATGCGAAGTTTACAAATAGCTTATATGTAAAATAACGTAGTAGGCTCCTGTCTAATGATAATGTGGAAATTTTTCGATTCACATAAGGTTTAATAGAAAAGCGACAGTAATAATTGTGAAATGAATTACTCTAAAGAAGAATTAGTAAATAAATAGAATAATTAGTAAAATTCATGGTAACTGTTTATTGGCAAGTCGTATTTACCAAACTAATAACCCAGATTTGCAAAGATATCCTCGTACAAAGTGTTCTGTAAAACTGAAGGAGAGGTTTGAAAGAACAACAAATACAAATTCTCCAAAACAGTAAATTAACATCGTGCATTTCTAACAAAAGTAATAAAGACCTAGTTAAATTTGTAATTAACAGGTAACCGCTCAAAATGTCTGCCATTTTTCTATAGACATTGAGCAATTCTACGACGAAAATTGCTTGACACATTTCGCAGCATTTCCGGAGTTAGCATTTCTTATATTTGCCTGTAAATCTTCTACATCTGCCGGAGGAGTTTCATAACCCTTTTTGTTATATATCCCCATAAAAAAAATCAAGGCAAGACAGGTCTGGGGATCGGGGAGGCCATGGAATTGGCTACCTATCAACTTATCTGGATACAAATTATTTAAGTATTCTCTAACCTGAAACAGTTTTTCTATGAATTTACATAACTTACATAATGTGTAAACTTACCGCCAGTGTGGAATGTGCAGGGGCACCATCACGTTGGAACCACTGACTGTTTAAGTCATCCGGAGGAATATGTCCCTGCAATTGGAGCAAGTCGTTTTGTAAAAATTGCAAATACCCATTACCAGTTAAGTTTCCTTCAAGAAAATGACAATTTCTCCGCATATTCCCGCCCAAATGTTGACTTTAAAGCGGTGTTGATGATCGTCTTGTCTTATTAATCTGGGATTATGATCGGCGTAATGGTGATAATTAGGTCGACTCTCTCGACCAATATTGGTAAAGGATGACTCGTCAGTAAATAACACCTTTGAAAAAAAAATCATCTTGTAGCTTTATAGTTGCCCACTCACAAAACTGTACTCGCTTCTGAAAATCTTGCTGTGTTAAGAATTGGTGATGTTCAGAATGATAGGGGTGAAAGTTGTTTTTCTTTAACGTTCTATTAACCACACTTTTGGAAATACTAATTTCATCACTAATTTCTCTCACACTTGCAGATGGATTTTGGACTGCACATTCCAAAATGTCATTTTGACTGATTACCACATGCGTGTCTTCTTGTTGTCTTCTCATAATTTGCATTTGCCGTTCTTTCAAACCTCTCCTTCATTTTTACAAAACACTTTGTACGAGGATATCTTTGTAAATCTAGATTCTTAGCTTGGTAAATACGACTTGCCAATAAACAGTTACCACGGGCTTCTCTTCTTCTGTTAAACCTTTCTTTCTATTAAACCTTATGTGAATCGAAAATTTTCCAGATTATCATTTGACAGGAGCCTACTACGTTATTTTACATATTTGCTATTTGTAAACTTCGCATTTTTTCATAGAAATGAGATTTCATGAAAAACTAATGAATTCTAGTATAGGAGCAGGTATAGCAAAATTGTAGAGAATTTAATTCTGCATCTCATAGTATGAAAATATACAGGGTGTTGCATTTAAAAAAATCGAGATTTTTCACTTTTTCAATTGACAATTTTGACATGATATTTTGCTCACTCTGTATAATGCAGGCCAATTTTTGGAGCGTGATTCGGAAGAGTCATCCTTACTAAACCTCTGATAAAAAAATGGGCTTAGTAGCTATTAGTATAACCTGTCAATATCAGAAAATGTAAGCAACCAATATCGATTAGAAAAACCTTTCAAGGGAGATATCTCAAAAACTATGAATATTTGAATAGAACTATTCTACACAATGTACCTACCCTTTATTTTTTATGTAGAATCCGAAAAAAATTTAAAAAATGTGTTTCCATTTAAAAAACCAAAGTTGGTGTCTGTCCAGAAAAAGTGGAAACCCTGTATAGTTGAATATATTTTTAATTTGTACATTCCGAGAAATGTGGCAACACAATAAAAAGAAAAATCCATATATTTCTCATTTTAACATAGATATTGGACTTTCCCGCACTAGTGGGACACGCTGTATAAAAGTTGTACAAAATCAAGAAACCTAAACCACACAATTACTTTTAGGTTATTTTACTTTCTCACACTAATGACCCACCCTGTATGTATATAAAGAATGTAAACATTTTTTACTTTGTTTTAAAGTTTATAAACAAAGTTTACAACAAATCGATTTTAATTAAATTCTGGCAATTCAATGCTTTAACGGGATCCTAGTACAACCGCTTCATTTTTACTCTTTCGAATCCGATTTTTTTTTTTGTATAGAAGAGGCATGAGAAACAAAGTAAAGAAAAAATATAGCCGATCCATTATTTATATAAGTATAGAAGCGATCGATTATCCGGTACTACACGTATGAGATTTTATCTCTGTTGAATAATATGACTTAAATATTTATCGGCTTTCAAAGCATCCGATATTCCAGGAAGATTACAATCTAAGTGACTCTTTATAAGGTTTTGATACAGTCGTACTACGAAAGATATATACACATCAAGTTACGGCCTGTTGCTTCTCGGATGACATTTACAATTAATTACATAAATATTTTCATCGACTTTAATAAAAATGTAAAAGGCGTTCTACATTTAATTTTTAAAATGTCTTTTCTTTTGTAAAATTATCAGTCACTGATGTTTTTTATATTTAAAGAAATAATAGCTATAGTACTGCATTATTAACGCTCACATTCATATGGCAAAAATACAATTTGAAGTGTTAGGAAAAAAATTATTATTTCACAGATCTGAAAGCTGAAATCGCCACACCGTCCCAATAACCTATTTTTTTATAGGGAAAGCGAGTGAGTTAAATTAAAATCGTAACAGCTAAAAAAAGTTAGTAGTAGGAGGCAACACAATCAAGTCTCTAACAATATTACTTTACACAAAAAATACATGACCTGTGAAAACTAATTTAATTAGTCTGTCAATTTTACGGTTAATTAGTGTAAATAAGTTCTTTATTAAACAGTTTTTAAGCTCGGTAAAAAAAAGAGAAGCATTAATTATTTGATATTTTTTGTTGCGTTTCTGTTGGTTGATTAACTCGTAGTGCGTAAATGATACTAACTATATTCATTGCGTAATAATGGACTATTAAAAATTCAGATAAAAATAGTAGTTATTGTTGTACTGTTCCATAAAATATTGTATTTTTTTCTATAGCAAATTTTAAAATAAAAACATGAAATCAATTATGAATTGAGTCACTATTGCCACAAAAATCATGGCTGGTATACGAAAGAGAATATAACCCGTTGTCCAAACAAATGAGGTGAATTTGTTTAAAAAATAAAAAATTTTTATGTTTTCAAATCAATTTTGTCGCTTTCACAGCAATCCAATGAAAGGAAATATGGCAACGCTTATTTAACGCTTCGACTGGCGCGCTATATTTGAATAGCTCGATTATAGATTATAAAATTATTCCAGTCGAAATATGTAGTAATAATTAATATTAAATAAATTTTTCGTGATCTAATGCAATATAATAGCAATTTGACACAAAAATTGAAAAGACCTCTTTGCGAAACGAACAGTATATAGATGTTCTGTCATAATCTTCAATTTGACAAGACGACGTCTCACTATCATACACTGAACTTCTTGATAGTTATCATATGGATTCTCTATTTGCACATTTTACTTTTTCTCAAGACATTCTATTTCATACGCATTTTATATTGCTTTTCAGCCATTACTTTTCCTTTGTATCTTGGATATTCATTCATGTTTACGGAATACGCGCAGAGCATAGTTGACAGTAATGACAGTTGACCCAACTTTTACCACCACGCCATGACAATGGCAATGTTGCCAGTTTTCATCCAGAATTTTACAAGCTCTTAATGAATAAATAGACACAAGTTAATTGCCGTGCATCAAACAGGAAAAATATATGCAAGCTAATATGTGTTGTATAAATTTCTTTTGTACATATTATATTTAATTCGCTCAAATTAATTTATGTAAATACAAAAGATCTCGCGCATGCGTTGACATTGACAATACTACTTTGTTACGTCACTAGTTATGCAACTCATAATACACCACGCAAATATGTTTTCGCTGCAAATTTTACGGCTTTAATTTGGAGATTAAATTACGTCCAAAATAGATGAAAAATGATTTAAAAATATATTTGGCGCTATCATAACTGAGCTCTAGAAGCAATCTATATAATTTTTGAAAAAAGTGATAAAACCCTATTGAATATATTGACCTGAAACTGTGCATAAATATCAAGGACAGTACTACCAACCTATTAAAAAAATAATTGTATGCTTTCATAATACTTAAATTAAATAAGTAATTCACCTAATTCTTTGTACAGAGTAGTATGTGATTTCAAAATTGAAAAGGTACTTCTACCGTATTTTTGAAGTAAAAAAGTCAATATTATGGCCCTAATTCTTGATGGTATGTTGCTTCGTAATGTTTTTAGGATGTTTTTCATTTTGATTAAATTTCGAGTTAGATAATAATGAATTACGTTTTCGTTTTCCTTTTATAGAAATTATAAATCATTCGAGGAAGCAGTCTATCACACATCTCCTCGTTATCCGCAATGAAATATTGCGGCTAATTGTTTAATAACCTTCCGTTCATAAAACCGCAAATTTATCTTAAATATAACATGAATAAACGAGTTGGGTATTAAGGATTCGCAGTTTTGATAACCATACGGAGTAAAGCCCGTTGGGATGCCCGGATGATTTTTTTCTCGATTTAGAAATGACCGAAGACCGATAATGATTACGAAGAATTTCTTGAGAACGGCAAATATTTATTTTACGTTGAAGGCCCAAGGTAGATGATGCGAACTTAAAAATATCTTTAGATTCAGTTCATAAAACGTCGCGTTTTATTATAGTTAGTTTCGATGCTGCGTCTTGTTTTTACTTAAATAATTCTGACACAATCCAAATATGTATATTCGAATTTACCTTTAGATTGTGCTGTGTAACACATTTAATGTATTTTTTAAGGAAAAGGAGCCATAAATTCGGTTTATGTTCATTATGTTGTATAATAAAAGTTGGAGGCACTTGTTTTAAAGCTCATCTTGCAAACGCAGTGAAGCTTGACTAATTTTAGAAATGAAATATTGTTATTTCTTACTTATTACTGCTATGAAGGTAACAGTAGAGAATTGCTAGAGCCCATGGAAAAAATTTTATCAAAACACCGTTAGAAGTTATACAGTGTGTATCAGCCAAATGGAATAAATTCAATAATAAATAAATGGAGGCGTGTTCGAAAAACGCTCGGAACGTCGATTGGTATTTTTAGTTGCGCATTTTTTCCAACAAAAACTTTTTATACAAGGTGTGTCGTGTAACAGTGGTCAATACTAATTTTCTTATTTTAAATGCAACACCCTGTATATTATTCAATTTTTGGATTCTTCAGAAAATTTTAGACGTATTTCATGTACAATGTCCTATACCTATCTTCAACTGTTTCGGAAATATTAAGTGCTCATATTTATTGCAAAAATTAACATTAAAAAAAAAGAAAAAATTATTTGATTATAGAAGTTCGCTACAACACACTCAACAGGTACTTATTTCCCGTTTACCTCTTAATAACGAGAAAGTAAGCAAAAACCATTTCAGCGTTCTCTTTTTATGATATGAAATCTGCATGACAGTAGTTGTCAGTGTTATAGTCGTTTGAATTTCGTTAACTGCATATCAGAAACTTTAATCAACTTTTACAATAAATCTGAAAAAACTTAATATTTCCGAAACAGTTTAAGATAGGTATAGGATATTGTACACGAAGTATGTCTAAAATTTTCTCAAGAAACCAAAAATTTTATAATATACAGGGTGTTGCATTTAAAATAAGAAAGTTGGTATTGACCACTGTTATATGACACATCTTGCATAAAAAGTTTTTGATGAAAAAATGCGCCATTTGCTGATACACACTGTATACATTTTACACTATATTAATAAAAATAACGTTGAAACAGATTAAGAAGAAGAACACCTCCTACACAGCAAGCTGTATCATCACTTATCACCGTTGTGAATTGTTACCTTTTTAAATCAACGTTAGAAAGCTAAACTACGATGGAAAGTAATTTAGTAAAAACAGATTACTTTTGCATGATAGCGTGTTATTTTAAAGTTACAATGTTTGTTTGATGTCAATGTGGTAAACCGTCGAACACTAAAAAGCATTCTATTGTGTTTAAAAATTTAAAAGTTTTTACATAATTTATTAAATATTAACTACAAAAATTCAATAGAAACAGACTTATGATGCGCCTTTCTAAAGGTGAGAGGTATGGTCCGTATAAATATGATCCTCATTCAAAGATAACCCTCTATATCGGGGAAAATGATTGAAATATAATACTGTTGTGGTATACAAAATATTCCTGTTCTCTATGATCACCGTATAGTAGATATTTCAAGTTTCACACTTTTCCTTTTGGCTCTGAATTTCGCTGTAAGTTTTATTACCGAGATCACTATCATGCAAAAAAGATTCCTTTGTTCATATTCAAGGATTGGTAGAGTTTTCTTACATGCAGTGTGTTGTCCCCCTACTTTTAGACCAAGTCTCGTAGTCTTGAAAACAAATTATGACTGTTGTCAATGCTAAGTATTTTTATGTTTTTTGTATTAACATTTATATACCTGTCAGTATGAATATTAACTGCTGGGGAATACATTTATATGCACCACTATACGTATGGGTAGAATTACAACAACGTATCGAATATTTTACAAATATGACTATATTTTAGTAATACTTGAAAACAATTAACCTATATTTAAAATTTTGAATACAATTTCTTTCTTCAAATGTTCGTATAACTGCTAGTACAATGGATTTAATACAGTCTTTCACATCTGGATCATTGCAATTGTATGACATGACCTGTTAGAGAACACCTCGTTTATGCAGTTTTTTATGAAATATATGGCCTCAGCGAGTCCTCATTCCAATATTACATACTACATGGTAATATTACAAACAATTTAAGACGACATCAATATGTCTGGTTTATGCTTTATATCCTGTTTTACTATGTTATGGTGACAGTGATACACATAACTAGTTTTAATGATATTGAAATATAACCACTTAAGGAGCATACAGCGGATGTAATACGGACATTCTTGAAGAAATATGGCAGCAGCAAGTAATCTGCGTAAGTGATTTAGATGAAATATGAAAAAATAAAACCTCTGAATTGTAAGGCCTGCATGTTATGATTATAGATAAAATATTTATATGTAGCCTACAGATTTAAAAATTTAAATAAACTAATGCAAAAAATTAAAGGGTCAAAAGAATTTCCGAAACCTTTCCGTTAATCGCTAATTTTTTAAATTTTTTGATAAAATTTGGTATTGACCCATTAGTGTAAAAGTATTTTTTCTCAAAAAATCTCTAATACGAAACATTAGAATTTTACTCCTAAAAACGGACATAGTACGCCTTGGACTTTGTGGGATCACGCTCAATTTCCTTCACAAAGCACACTTCATCTTAAAAAATTCGATTGAAATCTCACAATAAATAAAAATTTTACAAGGTGGCTTAAACTAAATGAATCACACTGTATATATTAAAAATGCAGATGCAGCATTAAAATTCCTATAAATGAGTTACGTCTGTATCTGATATTGCTATAAAAAAATTGAATAAACAACAGAATGGCTAGTTTTATAGGCCTTTTGAAAAATAGAACATCTCTAGTAAAAAATTGGAAAGACAATTGGCCGTCGTCAAACGGTCCTCCCATATCAACTTTGAGACAACAGTTCTTGCAAAATTGCTATAATTTTTTCTAACTACCTAACGATACTTATTGTGAGAAATAACTACTCTGCGAATTAAGGCTCCGATCAGCATGAGGCACACACATTATTTAGTAAACAGTTAAAATTATTCATCAATAGCCGCCAATCGAATTTCTAGAACTAGTATTATCGAAGTTAAAACAGAAAAATTACCTTTTATTGCGCTACCGATATGGTTAATTGAATAAACCCCTAAAAAACCCCTAAAGCCAACAAAAATTCATTGAATGGTAACTTTTTTGAAAAAGCAATGTTGCTTTCAATATCATTAGAAGTATGGTGTTAAAATTTCAAAACACGATGTATGTTTGCCATGATATTGTTAAGAATTGAATGATCTTGATCATCAGGATCGATCAGTATCTTCCGCAGAAAACCACTACATCTCTGTTCAAAAATTTTTTTAATGTTGACCTGATAAGGAGCCAGAATTACTAGAAACACATTCATCCAATTCTGCTGATGAAAATTAAACGTGAGTTAGTTAAAATAAGCCCTTCTATATAAAATCTGAAACAAAAACTCTTCCTGTAAAATTACTATTTACTGTATCGAAATTATAGCAGCAAAATCACCGTTCGTTTCGCTACCGCTACGGATAATATGGTTTCATCGTAAATATTACCTATGATTTTCCAGTAAATCGTACCAAAATTGCGTACAGCTCGGTTAACTATCGGGAAGCAAATCGACAGACACACACATGGTGTAACAGTCGTTATAAGCGAACAGTATTAAAAGCCGATGAAAGTGAGTCGCCGCGTAGCTCTGCACCAACCGTGATCGTCTTATTACGAGTTCATTGTCAGATTCATGCAACTACGTGCTGCTCTAATAACGCTAATTGCGGCGTTACCGACGCTGGAACTATTTGACATATATCGAAATGATAACTCACGCCTTCACAGACGCTTAATTGAACTTCATTAGGCAATTCCGCCTCGGAACCGTTCCCCGCCTCCTAGGATTTACTTAGTGATCTGCTGATGGCGTGCCGATGTTCTCGCGGATGACTCGAAGAATGCCTTTTTTTATCGGCAATGAAAAGTTCAGTGTCTCTTAAAAATCCAGTCATTTCCTCATAACTGTTCTTCATGCCGGACTATTAGGATGTTTTTTGTACCAAAAATCCATTCCCTAATGGATTACGTATTCACGATTCTCGTGAAATGGAAAAAAGAGAATGTTGTCAATGTGTACAGGGTGGGAACGGAAAGTCTGCACCACGCTGGTTTCATGCGGATTTATTTTCCATGCAAATGTGACTGTAGCTGTATTTCGCGGAAATTTGTCAATTCTAATCTTATATTTACATACTAATCCCGACGAATTCACTTAAGGAGACTTCGGATATCATCATGGCGTGGCGGATTATCAACGAGGCAATTCAAGTCCAGGGTGATCCCATGTAGGATAGATAACTAGAAATATAATTCTACGTTTTATAAGTTGTCGACACACTTGGCCAACCCAAATTTGCAAATTTGAATTCAAAGCGCTATATAATTCCAATATTAAAATTTCATTGCATATGTGTATAGTAAATGCACAAGTTCATTGTTAAGCACTTACATGTTTACAGTATAGAACATAACATTGCACTGTAACAGTAGACATAAGGGGGCGAATTTCTTGACTTTATTTATCTAGTTTTCGAAAATATAAAAGTTGTCAATTATAAAAAACTACAACCAATAACCCAATTTTGTAATATATCGATATTTGTCAATATAAAATATCTTTCATTTAAAAATCAGTGTAGGCAAACTAGTAAATAAAATTAATCCAGATCAGAAGGAACCTTCACTCTGAGTTTGAGTCTCATCAACAGTAAAAAAAATTTTTCAAAATAGCACGATCTTATAAAGGCGCCCAAATAACTCAAATAATCAAATTTCATTCATATCCCTAACAACACAACATGTAAAAGTATATTCTAATTATGGAAATTACAGTGGGAAGTATGAATTTTTTAGCATTAACTGTTCTCACTGTTAAAATTACATTAAAAAGCCGGTTTAAAACAGATTAATAGTTCAGGAGTTGAAACATGTGTGAAAAAAAATCAAAGATCGAAAATTTTCTCAATAAGTCCTGAAATTTCGAATTTAATAGTATGTTGAACTTCAATGGTATATGGTACATATTATAACGAGCGTTTAAATAAAAACGTGGTCAAGTTGGTTCTGAAAATTTGAACGTAGGGCGTAGCGTATAGCAAATGAACTTAAACGTCATCTGTCAAAGCGCTATATCGTCGCTATCAATTTGAATATTTTCGTTTTAAAAAGCGTTTAAAATGGTGTTTTCTCAAGAACAAAAAGTGTTTATCATAGAGTCGTACTTTAGAAATGGACGCAAGATTGATGGAATATGGAAGTATTCTATTGAGGAATGTTTCATAGAATTTCAAAATCAATTTCCCGGCGTTGTTGAGTACAAAAATTTTCAAAGTGCAGTTCAGCGTTGTGTTAATATTTTTCGTGAAACGGACAGTGTAACAAGAAAAAAAGGAAGCGGCCGACCTAAAAAGTGGATTGAAGAATTAAAAGAAAATATCCAACAAATAATGGAAAATGCGCCAAGAACTTCTGTAGGTGTTTTATCACAAATGGTGGGAGTATCAGTCGGTACCTGCCACACAGTGTTAAAAAAAGATTTGCGTTTGTTCTCCTATCGTTTAACTTGTCAGCAAGAACTTCATGAAGTTGATTTTCCGCGACGGGCTGTATTTTGTGAATGGTCTTTAAACAACTACGGAGAACTTCATAATATCACCTTTTTTTCTGATGAAGCCTCGTTTCATTTAAGTGGTTACGTAAACTCACAGAATATGAGAATGTGGTCTTCTGAAAAACCAGATAACTTTTTTGTCGAGGGCCCTCTACACGCTCAAAAAATTGGAGTTTGGTGTGCTCTCAATCGAAGGAGGATTTATGGACCTATTTTTTTAATGGTACTCTTACTGCGCAAAGGTATAGAGAATAAATTATCGCTCCTTTTGTTAACCAGCTGGAAAAAAACGAAATTACGAACTTTTACTTTCAACAAGATGGCGCAAGGGCACATACGGCAGGCGAGATGATGAATATGTTGAGGGAAGTTTTCCAAAATCGACTAATAAGTCTCAATGCTGAACATGAATTTCCACCGAGGTCATGTGATATTACGCCGTGTGATTTCTTTTTGTGGCCTTACCTTAAAAACACTATTTTTGAACTGCCTATTCCTGATTTAAACCATCTGCAGGCTCGACTTATAGACAAGATTCGTGAAATTAACAATACCCCGAGCATCTTAGAAAATGTCTTTAATTCTTTGAGGAACAGGTGTGAAAAGTGCTTGGAACAAGGAGGGGGACACTTTCCGCAGCTCCTTTAATTGTTTGTGATTGTTATCACGATTATTCTTTAAAATAAAGTTATATAGTCATTAACGTTATTGAAACTGACAGCTGCTATACAGCTCGTTGAGAAATGAGGTTAAGTTGGTTGCTATAAGCTACTCCCTACGTCCAATGTGTCAGAGCCAACTTCGACCACGTTTTTATTTGAACGCTCGTTATAAAAAATAAATTCCCATTTAGTGAATTTTTATTTCTTTTTTTTTCTACTTAGATAAATCAGTGTCCCAAGTTTCATCCCTCCACATCAAACATCTTCAGAGATATTTGAGAAAATGCGTTTCTTTCTAATTTAACACACTGCGTATCGAAATCCACTTTCATATGAAACTATTCGCTTAAAATATTTTTTTCTGTTATCTGTTACAAAGGAGAACATTATTTACTGACCACCCTGTACGTTAAAATTCATTGTTAAAAGGCAATTTTGATTTTACACAAACTCTTGTTTCCTTATTTTTAACTGAGCTCTTTTCTAAGTTTATAATTCAATAATCATTTTATAGTGTTATTACCACAATAACACAATATCCTTATATGGTAATTGTGTATGTATCATTGCCAGTTAATCTTTTAAAGATTTCATACACGTTTTACTAAATATGGTATATGGAGCGGACTTATCAATAAAGTATACAGATTAACAATCTGTAATTTGTGAATAGAAACAATAAAAGTACCGTCAAATATTCCTGGTATCAGTTCTGTCCTAGTTTTGGTTTTAATGTGGCTTTTGAAAACTCCAGCTTCGAAGCCGTTTCCGACTGTTAACAAGTCCACGACATCTCTCACAGATCTCGTTCCAAGGATCGTGAGTTATCAGTTAACATCTGAATTAGCATACTTACTCTTAACGGTCCCATGTGTAAATTGTGATACATTTATATTTCTTAAAAGTATAAATGAATGCATCTCAAGACAAACATTTTAGATAAATGTACCGTTAGACAGCATTGAGGCGGAAGTTTAGCGAACTCGCATCGTTACTCACCTTGCTCAACGTTTAATTTACTTTTTTTACGGAATATTACAGGGAACTTGTGATGGAAATCACACACACACACACAACTCATTATCCCCGGTAGTGGAATAAAAAAGTATCGTATTTGTAAACTTGTGAAATAATTTAACTGTGTTTCGATGTAATAATATCGACAATATTTCTGTAAGTTATTAAACATTGAAGCAGTTCTCGCCCGCTTGTGTCGAAATAATGATTATTCGTTGAGGAATGTTGACTCAGATATTTGCTAGCAAAATAAATCTCAACTTTGTAGCGACAATCAAATAAATAAACAGTACGCTGGCAGTAGCAGAAATACACTGAATCTGTGGTCAAGCCAGGTGCCGCTCACGATGCACAATGCTACTGACTGCCATAAAAACACGTGCCGTACATTCAAAGTGTCAAATTCACTCACATACACACACACACAAGAGCGTTAATGAAATGTAGAGCCAACGTCTCAGCACAAAGTCTGGGTTGTTCACCGGCACGTCAGGTAGACATAACAGGCGTTAGGGTGCCGCTAGATACGTATCGAATAAATTGATCGATGCGAAGCGTTTAGTGTAGATACTGAGTTACATTATATGTAAATTTCGTCGAGATTTTCACTATATGTATAAAATTTAAATCAATAATGATTCAAGATATTTAGTAATTTTATTTTATTGTTTGCTAACACAAATTTTATAAATATTAGTTAACTAGTAAACAAATTATACTTCTTGGAAAATAAAGTCTCGATTATTAATAGGATGCGCTTAATTTAAGACACCTATTAATTTCTTCTATATTTTCTTAAAATGTATGAAACATTTTTCCACTAGTATTCCTTGATAATGTTTTTAGATGCCATGTACTAAATTCGTCAAGTTTTCGCGAATTAAAATATCTCCTACAAAAACATTATACGAGTCACAGTTTTCTAATAGACCTTTTTAGTAGTGACGTCACATACGCCAAATAGGCAACCCGATAGTGCACCACATTGTCATGAAGAATTTCTCAATATTTTTAGTAGATCAATTTTCGACCTTATGTACTTTGGACATAACTGCCAAAAAAGTGGCTTCTCTGTCATTACAAGCACCGTAAATATTGCAATATTGTGGCAATATTAGAAATATTTAAGAAGTTTCAAACCTCAAGTGACAAACTAATAGAATTATAGAATTTATATATTTAAATTTATAGAACAATATTCCAAAAAGGTAAAGAGATAAATAAGTTGTATTTTTAATCGCATAATTAGAAAAAAATATGGCACCTAAGAAAAAGCAGTGACGTCTCATATGTTTACTTATTAATATCAACAGGAGTGAGTCCCCGGATGCAGATATTAGTAAAAACCTTGAATTTTCTCTAAATTTCAACACCCTGTATCTCCGAAACCAAGTATTTTCGGCCATAGGTTTATAGGAACTCACTTTCTTAATTTTGGACAAGGAAACTTCTGAATTTTTTCAAAATATTAATGGGACACCCTGTATAATAACAGTAAGTCACAGTCATTTTTTTTCAACCCCCGTCCAGGGGTGAAAAGAGGTAAAATAAAGAGTTTTTTCAAGATAGCTCAAAAAGGGTAAGACCTAGAAAAAAATTTCTTATAAATTGCGATTTAAAGCCGTATTTAATTGGACTATTTATGCTCCTTTAATAAAGTTATAAGGATTTCAACTGTAAAAAAGTATTTTTCGTAAGTATTTAATCCTAATTTGTATACATATATTAAGTTCACTTTGATCAATTTTAAAAACAATTTTATTTAATTCCATCTATAACTCCTTCAAGTACTGAAATATAGGGACTTTAGTTGAGGTTCCAATCATGTAACGTTGGTTGCCTATACTCGTCGGTCACTTGGCTTGTAATCATTTATAAAGGCCCTATATAAATTGACGTTCTGCAGCAAGGTTTGGCGTGACATGGATTCTTTTTACCGAAAATAACTTCCAGTGCAATACAACTCTCCAATTCGTTCACACCGACAACAATAATAGCAAATCAAGCTCGGTCTCGAGTCAAACTCCGTTCTGCCGATCGGAAATAATGGACAAATCGCCGACAGCTGAGTTTGATTTAATACGGCATTAAGTTCGTTGCTCCTGACAGATAAGTGCACGGAGCTACTTTATTGTAACATGCTGTTAATTGATGTAGTTGTTAATTAATTAATGCGGCAGGCTGGATAATAATTTGCGGCCACATTCACATAGCCGAGCCCGAGGAGAGATATGGCCGGTTAGAAGCACCGTCTTCTCGGAAGATTCCCTTGTAATTCACAGTCGCAATTGGGGTTCACGGCTAATGGACGGTCACATCCTTTGGTTTATTAAGAGGAAAGCAATTGGGTGCATTACTCCGGCAAAATGCGGAGTCGGAAAATATGAAAGCGGATTCTTGAGAGCTGCAGCTCGTATAATTAACAAAAGATGCTTAACTACATAAGTAATTGTTGTTTTAACGTAGCATTGTTTTTGTCGTTGGGATGACGCTTAGCGTTTTTGGTTTTCGTGGCACAAGTTGTTTAATTCGATAATCTTGGAACTCGTAAATTTGTGCAGAAATTGTGAAAATTTTTTGCAGAAACACACACGCCACATCCTTTAGTGGCAACAATATTGAACAACTTGTGCCATTTTCGGAGAGAACACCATTTGGGAAAATACAAAACGAAGGTACTTTCCCCGTTTCAAAGAGGACTATTTTGATATGAACCATTCTTCACTTTCAGGAAGACCATCTGACTTTAATGAAGATGGTTTCAACAATTTAATTCATGATCCACATTAATCAATCTGAGAATTGGCCAGTATGATGGAGTGTGACCTGTCGACCATAGTATGACATTAGATAATGTTCAATAATTGTGTATAGAGGTGGAACATGTTTTGAACAAAACAACATATACCGTTTATGTCCCAGATTGTTACTGGTGTGGTTTTACGTTAACGTCAAAAGCAAGAAACTATGACTTAACCTTAACAAAAAGTCCACTTCCCTAACAAAAGCTGGTACCCAATTGATATTGTGTACCTACCTAGTAGGACATACTTGACATATACTAAGAATTGCGTCTGAGGAATGTAACCAGCACCACTGAGTTTTTTGCCAACAACTCATTCGCCTTGAGACCACAGTTCAAGAAAGAAACCTAGGAGACATCATCCAGTGATTTTGCAGCGTGAAGCTTGGTTGGGAGATTTATTCAACATCTACCGTATTCTCCTGATCTTGCTCCGTCAAATTTCTGTCTCTTCTGTTGTCTATTGAATAATATTGAAGGAAAATATATCTTTGAACAATTTATGTATTTTTGTTTTTGATTGATGCATTTACATATTAAAAAAATAAATGTTGCATTTAATACCACTGAATTAAGTCAAGCCATACTCTGCAGATAGTTTTTGACATATTTATTGAAACAACAAAACAAAAATTACTTAGATAAATAAAAAAATTTAAAAAATGTTCAGTTGCATAATAGTTGTATCTGTATAATAAATATACAGTGAGCTTGAAAATAAGTGCGAAATATTTTAGGGGGTGGTTACCGAAGTTATTTTGTGAAAAAAAGTTCATATAAACGTAGGTCGAAATATGCTTGGTTTCCAAGATACAGAATGTTTAAATTTTAATTTTTTATTTATTTTTATTAATTATTTCAAAGAATTTTAAAGACATTGACTTGAAACTTGAAAAGCGCTTTAGAGGGATAAATGCGCATTTTTTGGAGTGATCCGAATATTTCTACTTGCACCAGCGCCAGCGGCGTTCGTGCGAGAATACCACAACCTTTTTTATTAAAAATGGTAACGGCACTGACTTTTTCCCGTTTTGATATTTTTCTTAGAAATCCGCCATCAATTCTGAATGAAATTGGTCTCTTCAATTTTTTCGTAGAATGCACCGTTTTTGAGCAAAAAAAAACATTTTATTGCAAGTTGTGTATTTTTAATTTCTAATCATATATTATCCAGTAGGTTACTGCCAATATTTCTAAATAAAACACAACTATCAAATTTCGAGTAAATATCTTTAAAACTCTTTTAAAAATTAATAGAAATAAATTAAAAATTAAAATTTAAACACTCTCGGAAATTAACATTATTTCGACCTACGTTTACATGAATAAAAAAAGATTTTTAAAACCCGTGAAATTGAGTTTTTAGTGAGCGTTGAATTAAGCCACGGTGTCAGATTTTTCATTAAACAATCCCTCATATGATTTGACAAAATGCTGTCCCTCAAAACAAAAAATCATAGCAGGTATATTAAGCTACCCTGCATATATAAAAATTATGATCGAAAACAGACTGTATAAATAAATAAGTTATCTATAGATATATTTATAAAATAGATTTGTTCTAATTTTTACTGGCTACTCGGTGTATTAAAAAAGTATACCTTTCAGAAAAATGTCATGACTTCCTATATAAATAAAAATAAGTATAAACCTGTAAGCTTTCCAAATAAATGAGAAAGAGTGTATTGCTTATATTTGAAAAAGCAGGAAAGAATTTATTAAAGAACAGAAGAATTTAATGGTGAAGAAGATATCAATGAAGACAAATAAAATAACTGAAATTAAGGCTGAAGATTCTAGAAAACAACGTCGCAATTGGTGTGGAATTCATTAGTGATCTTATATTGAACAATAGTGTAGATACATATTAGGTACACTCAGTATAGCTTGAATAACTGTCATCTGTATGATGAAGGTTATTTCCAATGTGACTTATAGAGGATTTTACTCAATTGCATATGTGTAGTTACCATGAAAACTGTACATAATTCAACCATATGTGTTATGACTGCGAACAATATTAAAAAATAAAAAAGCATCTAGGATGAAGTGGCTAATTGACGATTTTTATGTTGTCATGTTCTATTATTCCAATTTTACTTAAATTTCAATCTTAAAGGTTGTGAACAACTGAAAAAACTATGGCTATCACCTCCTGGACTTACTCTAATTATACCTTAGAGGTTTTTATTTTACAGTATCCCTGTATCGTTTAGAATTCAAATTTAAAATAAAATTATTATGATAAATACCCTAGGAACTACCCGTTATGCAATGAACGGAAATTAATTTCCATAAAACCAATTTTGATATCATAACACCAAAAATTGTGTAAGAGTGCTAGAAACCAACCCAAAAACCCATTTACCAAATAATAAACAGTCCATTAACTTCTTTATCGCTTTACAGAATATCATTCGCTCTAGAAGTGTAATTATGAATTGTAATTAAACATGTGGTTAACAAAGTAAACTCAGATAATCAAACGTACATATGCTTCGAAACCTGAATAACTGAAATGTAAGAGAAAGGAAGCAATTAGTTGTTAACGTTAATCTTTACTCTAATACCTATGAATTACTGGAATCAGATATTAATTATTCAAATATTTACATATACTCTCGATATTTTAATGTATCGAAGTAGAACCTGGCGTAGAGACAACGCCGGTGAATGTACTTACAGCCGGCGATTTTTTAGCGAAATATACGAGGACGCAATTTATGACCTACAGATGTTCCAAGGAACATCACAAACCGTTAGGAGTTCAGCAGTGTGTTGCGCCCTTAGCTATAAAATGGTATTTCTGCGGAGACAGAACGAGGAACGGGCTGAGATATGATTGTAATTGCGGTCGTAATGTAATTTGTCCAATTGTAAATTGTATCGCGTTCATTCATCGTCATGAGCGGCGGATTTATTGAACAGCGCCCGCATGGGTTGTTTATGAGGTGGGAATATGCGAAAATGTGTCGCTCTTGCGGCGTAGGAAGCAGTCAGCCATATCTCACATTCGCCGCATACGGGGATATCCCAAAAAGAACAACAATAAACAACTTTGATAAGCGTATGTCAGTGTTAACCACCATCAACCTCATCTTCAATATAATACTCACAATCCAATCAAGGATCTACATAGAGATCTTATTTCTAGTGATTCAAGTATGCTATTGCTTTTCAAAGATCCACAAGTCGTACTACCCCGACCAACGGTGAAGGAGTTGTGTCAATCATTTACCAATTCATACCAAATTAAAGATCTAGCATAAAAGTGGAAACACAAATAACACTGAATATTTTATTGACAAGATCAAGGGAATCTAGCTAGATCCAGATGAGATTTGACGTGACGTCGTTATTCACAAAAGACCTTCGCCAAAGGCTCAACGAAGAAGATATGGATCAGAATTTAGTAGACTTTGCTAAAGTGTGCTCCAGATATCCTTCTTCTTTAAGTATCAGTTTAATAACAAACTCAAGGAGCAGTTGAGGGTTCACCCTTGTCCGAGTTTAGCAAAAATCTGCTTGAAAGACTTCGAGAATAAAATCCTAGAGTTAGCAACTTTAAAGCCTGGTCCTATGGATATAACAAGAATTTCTGTACCGCATCAATGTAATATATCAGTATGAAGATGGAATAAGATCAGACGACATTCTAGGGCATAGCGTTTAGAGAAATCCAGTTCACACTGATATACCTACATATATCTGAACACTGAGTCTAGTTATCACCTAACACCCAGAAGCAACGGTAGAATTACAGCATCTGCCCTTGAAGGAAATAAATGTACCTATGAATGGGAGTATTGAGCTACTCATCAAAAGGATACCTAAGGACAAGGAAAAAGAGGAAGGTAACGACCTATCTGTTCCACATATAACAATTCAAGGAAGTTATGAAGATGCAGGAATGATCTCCGATGTATGCAAAATACATGTGTACAAGCGGTGCAAGTGTAACTTGAGGAATAACAAGGCAGAAATATCAGCAGCTGCGGAACATTGGGCAGGTATAGGATACGCGATAGACTGATAGCAAACTTCTAGATAAAATATAGAACCTGTCTCGTTTGCAGTAATCTGGACTGATGGATGCAAAGAAGAAAGCAACGTTAGGATTGTTACAGAATAGTTATTAATAGTCATTGTAACAAGTACCTCAATAGAATTTAAATAAGTACGATTAGATTAGGTTATGCAACAACGAAAATTCTGTGCACAAAATCTGGCACAACTCCTCTTTAATGATGAAAAGACAGAAATACTTGGATACAGCATTTCTATCACCTCAGGATATTAGAGAGACTCGAACAGAGCTAGTGTATTTCCAAAATGTCCATTTAGGATCCAAAAACATGAGCGTGGAGAAACAGTATCAGAGTTGTACGGAATTTCCATTTCTAAATGGAACAGGAAATACACAACAGCATGCTTTATATGTTTTTGTGGAAAAAAATGAAACTGGAAATTTACTGAAGGAGCTACTGTCACAGCAATGGAAACGATACATACACTTATAATCCACAATTAAAATAGTATGAACAAAACTTATTTAGCAGAAGATTTACACTTCTCTTAGACTTGAGAAACGCCATTACAACTCAATTGTGGAATCTAATATTGTCAATTTGTTTTACTTTTGTAATATGTTGTCAAATAGATACAAAAAAATATTGGTGGAATATCATCTAAGACTAACGGTAATTTTAATAGAAAAATCAAACATGTTTTCTAATTTAAAAACATATGATTATCCTCACTACTTATTTATTTATTTATTTATTTAGACAATACACTACCCTACAGAAATTCCAATTACAGGGTAGGTACAAACAGAAAACTACATCATACACTACATGATATGAGATAAGTAACAATACAAAACATTACATACCTAAACAATTAGACAAAACAGTATATAAATGAAAAAATAAAATCGTAAAGAAGAAACTCATAAGCTTTAGAAAAATTATTGATAATTGTTATAGGTCTATAATTTTCAGCTCTATTTCTTTCACCTTGTTTATAAACAGGAATTACTTTAGAGTTTTTTAATACACTAGGATAAGTATTACATCTAATAGACAAATTAAACAAGGTGGTAAGAGGTATAGCTAAAACACAGGCACAATCATTAAGTACAAATGCAGGGATTTTATCTGGCCCATAGTATTTTTGGGTTTGATTTTTTTAAGGCTGAAATCACCTCTGCTTCTGTGAACTGATTCTGTATCCGTTAATGAGTCAACAGAAACAAAATTGGACTCAATAAAAGTATTACTAAAGTACTGAGCAAACATCTCAATCACTTCACCAGCACTTTCATAAGAATTGTCTTGGTAATACATTGTACTTGGCAAGCTGTCGTTATTCTTTTTCATATTGATAAATTTCCAGAATTTATTGGGATTGATTTTAATACTATTCTCAGTGTTACGACAATAATTCAAATATTCACATTTAATTTCATTTTTTATATAAGTTCGAAAAAATTCAAATTCCTGGCGAGCTACTGGATCATCAAATCTTTTATAATCACGCAAAGCTTTATGCTTTAATTTAATACTTTTAATAATATTCTTAGTGAACAAGGAGGAAGAAAACGATGTTCCTGTTTGGAAAAGCGGTCCAGAATGAAATAAAGCAACACGTTAATGCGTCAAAACCTATTATTTTATTCTCCTTATAAAAAAATTGGCCTGAGGATAAAATAATTTTATAAATTGATGAAAAGAGTTTTCCACAGTAGTTCACCCCATTACGTTCATTTAATAGAGCATTCAGAAAAAAAACACATACACGTACAGAACTGCCCAGTAAATGACCAGAAACGTGTAATTTTATAAACCATTTTCGAAAAGATGCTATCGCTGAAAATTTAGCGAATTTGCCATGCAAAAACGAGTAAACATCCAAAGCAAACATTCATTTCGGCCGTTTAAGACCGTAATAAGAAGAAACAACAAAGAAAATTACCATATTGTGAGTAACAATCACCAGAATGTCAAAAAAAAGCAGTGCAGTCGGGCGGACGGATGCGATAGGTATCATTTGGCGTTTACGGTTGGGTGCCCGCAATTTATACTATATCAGATATCCCAGGCCGAGACGTGGCGTAAAAACTTTTGGATTTCGTTCTTAGAATTTATTTGCTGCAGTGAGAAACAGTGCATGTTTTTAATTACGCAGCGGAAGATATGGGAATATTAATAATGGGTAATTAGTTGTTCATAAGGATTTTACTGTCGTTTTTTAATGTGAAGCAGCGCTGTTTTGTTCAGATGTACATCCTGCATCTTATAGCCGATCGTCAGTGGATTATAATTTTGCAAATGAAGAGCAGACTCTTAACAAAAAAATCTGTCCGGAAATGCATTGTCCCTGAGACAGAGGGTGTTGCTAAGAAAGTATATCATTTTTATTTAAATATATCTTGTCCTGTGTCCAGCCATAACATCTTTCTACAGGCTGGTCCATTTTCGGTGGGATTTCAGGGTATCTCAGAAACTACTAAAGATATGATAAATCTGACACCACGTTTTCGAGCTCGATTTTCATGCCAAACTCGACTGTCAATCAGAAATTTTCTATCTTCATTTGTTTCTGAGTTACAGGACGTTTCTCGTTATTGTGACACTTTTGAACATGTACATACATGTTCAAAAGTGACCTCAGCTGTCAAATAAGGTAGAGTTAAAGGTAATTCTTTGGCGTAGAATTGAATACCAGTATTAGATTTTTAGTAGGTCTTAAGATTCCAGAGTTATAACCCAAAGTTATTTTTTAAATGGAACTCGTAGCTGGTCATGACCTAAAAAAAAATTTAGTTTACTTTTCAGCAATATATCGCATGCTATAGTTATTTTTACAAGCACAGGAGATACGGGGTGTTTTATATATAAATTCGATCCTTTTTTACATTTTAATGCAAAACCATGTCTGTTGTAAAAATATGACGTTTATTTAAAATATACATATATTACAGATAAGAAAATACAGAGTTTTCAAATTTTTATTCCACTTCAACTCAAGTTACAATATTAAACGTAAATTAAACAATATTAAGTACCTACGTCATCATTTAAATGTTCGAATTGCCGTCCCTCAACTGTCACACATTTCGCGCATCTTCTGGCAACGCTTCGGGTAGCATTCATTAAATGTATATTTGAAATTTTATTAAAATAATTTTCAACATTTCGTCGAAGTTCTTTGATAGAGTAAAAAGGAATTTTAAATATAATGTCTTTTAGAAAACCCCAAAGAAAAAAGTCCAACAGACTCAAATCAGGTAACCTAGCTGGCCATCTGATCGGTCCGTTTGTTCCTATCCACCTATCTCCTAAAATTTTGTTAGTATTATATTATCATACGAGTATATGTTGTGCATTTAAAATAAACGTCATATTCTTACAACAGATATGAGTTTTGTAAAAAGGATAAAAATATATAATTTATATATAATACAACCCGTATCTCCTGTGTTTGTAAAAATAAGTATAGTGTGATATATTGCTAAAAAGTAAAAAAAAATATCTATTTTTTTAGGCCATGGTCAGCTACGATTTCCATTTAAAAAAATATAACTGGGTCATAACTCTGAAATCTTAAGATCTACTAAAAATTTAATACCTGCAATCAATTCTACGCCAAAGAATTAGTCTTGAACAGTTTTCACTTTTTCACTCAAGCTGGTGGAAAACACTGCAAGAAAAACAATTTCAGTGTTCAAATAAAAGAGTATGAGGGTTTTAGGTAAAAATATTCCACAATAGTTTCGCAGTCAAACTGTTATATATTTTACACCAACATCCAAACAGTGTATTTTTGACAGGTACATTTCCTTGCAATCGCCCTTTAGAAAACGAATAGAAATCCGAACGCCTTTGTCCGCAAAACCACCGCAACGGACCGTTACTTTACAATGCATATTTTAATCAACTGATTACTCCCTGCGAGTAGTTTTCCTTTATCCTGGTTGTTGCTACCAACGCAGATTCAATACATTCCGCTAACTAACAGATAATATCGTTACCTCTTTCTATATAGGACGTTCGCTCATGCCAAATGATGTCAAATCTGCTATCTCGCCTCGCTGTCCCATAATTAAATGTAAATATTATCTGTGATATTGTTGGTCGTGTGCAGTAACTATTTATTATGGAGGAATAAAATAACAAGCCTAGCTTATGTTCTTCCGTGGTAGGAGGTAATAGGTACCATTTAACAGCTATCTCATTATTGCCCTTGGTTAGAGCATACGGCTTGCTCCGGCAAGAAAAATCGTTTTTACGAGTTAATTTCTCGTAATAGTCTTCGAGGAATTTTAGCACCTAGATTACAAATTCCATTAGTTTTATTAGGCATTAACGTTTTTTCCCGCAGCTTATTGATATTATAATTTGGGGTGCGCTTTGAAGATAACAAAAGCGAAAGGCGAAAATTTACAATCAAAGTGAAGGAGGGATGAATTATACAGCCCCACAAAAAAGTGAGAAGACAAAACTGTCTATCTATATCTATATCTATAAGTATATTTTTCGTTGAATCCAAATTCGGTGTCCATCTAACACCAGCAGGTCTGGGTTAAGGTGAATTCAAGGTCAAATATAGAGACTCAATTGCCAACAAAGTGAACCTACATACATATCTATACGACTCCGTGGTGGCTCAAATCGAATCAGATGTCTGTTAGATCCGATTAAGTCTGGGTTAAGGTCAGTTCAAGGTCAAATATATAGAATCAATTGTCAACAACGTGAACCTACATGTCTATACGACTCCGGAGTGGCTAAATCCGAATCAGGTGTCTGTTAGATCCGATCAGGTCTGGGTTAAGGTCAGTTCAAGGTCAAATATAGAGAATAAGTTGCAAATAAAGTAAACGAATATATCTACACGTTTTTGGGGTCGCTGAATCCGTATTTGGGGTCCGATTGACCCGATCAGGTCTGGGTTAAAGTCAATTCAAGGTCAAATATATAGAATCAATTGTTAACAACGTGAACCTACATCTATACTATTCCGTAGTCGCTAAAGCCGAATCAGGTGTCCGTTAGACTCGATCAGGTCTGGGTTAAGGTCAGTTCAAATGTAGAGGATCAGTTGCAAACAAAGTAAACGAATAAATCTACACGTTTTTGGGGTCGCTGAATCCGTATCTGGGGTTCGTTTTACCGGATCAGGTCTCTAAGGTTCTAAACTCTAAACACTCAACATTTATTTGTATTAAATTCGAGTCACAAGCAAATAAGAATAAAGAATGAAAGCTTTAACTGTGAGCTCATGACTCTCGAGTTAATTGTTTTGACATGATAATTCTAGTATCCATAAGCCCAATTAAGTTTTTCAAGATAAGATGTGTTTTGCTAGATTTTTTCAAGATAAGAGGTGATTGACCTTGAACTGACCTTAACCCAGAGATAATAGAATCAAACGGACAACGGATTCGGATTCAGCGACACCAGGAACGTATAGACACGTAGGTTTACTCTGTTAACAATCGATTCTCTATATTTGACCTTGCATTGACCTTAACCCTGATCTCCTTGCATTGGTCGGCTCAGACAGACATCGGATTCGGATTCAGCGAACCCAAAAACATTTAGATTTGTCTTTCGAGACCCCATTTTTTTGTGGGACTGTGTTTCATTTCTAACCGTTTATGGTTACCCGCCATTCCATGAGGTAGTGTGTGTTTAAAACATTGTTGGCTGTCTCATTCCTCCCTTAGGCCTATCATGTATAAAATATATACTTAAACGGAATACCGTTAGTTAATCCAAAGCTAACAAGATATGGTAACCAGTAATTTGAAGTGGATAATCAACATATTATAATTCTGAGGAATGAAAAGAATCCGATGATGATAAAAAATAAAGTACGTGCTTAAAGAGTTGAAAATAAACTCGACGTTCAGTTTCCCATAAATTTTAAAATAAGTTAAAAACAATTTGTTTACGCTTACCGGAAGGGTTTAGATAATTACTTCCCTAACGATTATTTTCTTTATTTGAAGTTTTATTTAAAAATTAAAATGTGCCTTTATACAGGGTGTAAAAAGTTTGGCTGCCATTACTTCAGCATGAGATAGAGTAATCATAAATGAGCAAAAAAGTTGTATATTACAGGGGCGTAAGATTAACAGTTTTCGAAATACAGCAAGTAAGTATTAATATTGGAGAGTTTCATCACAACGTGACAACAGTGCTTAACCTAAGGCCGCACAGCTGATGCATACCACGTGTGCACGCGGCAGACTTGTCCTACGGAAAAAATGTAAACAACTATTATTGTGAAACATTTAGTAAATTTCAAGACAATCGTTTTCCAGTTTCTAAATAAATAAAACAAAATGTATCGATTTTGTAGTACGAAGATAGTGTTGTCCTTAAATTTTACCTCGTATTTTAGTAATTATGAATCTCTTAAAACTGGAACTTAACTTTTAATCAAATTATGAATTTGAAAAATATGTAGGTAATTAAAGTATCCAAAAATTCACGTCGTGCAAATAATCATACGTATTAAAAATAATTTAGGTACTTACCAAAAAGCAAAATTCAGTAATTTTTAAACGCACAAGTACAAAATAAACTACATCAGATGCTCGAAATGTCTCCATCATCGACTCCAATTTCCGCTCACTCGCTGGAAAACGTCTCAAGAAAAGGAAATAATGGTACGCAAAAAACACTCAAACACGGTCGAATTCCAGATACCAACTGAATTGCGTATTACTGGCTGGACAGCTTAGTACCTCATGTTATTAAATTTATTACATTGCTGATTATTATTTTTTAGAATTAAACATAAAGACGTTCAAAGAAGTGATAAACATTGAGTTTAGGACCCATGTCACATAAGGTTTTTTTGTTTATTTTAATGTATTCTATCGTCTGTTAAAATTAAGGCAGTCAATATTCTAACATCCTCCTGTATTTGCACTTAAATTAAGTACAACGAAAATAGCGTTTCCTTAAAAAAATCGATGATGGTTATAGTAAATATTAGGTGTTTCCACAAATTTCCACATGGACTTCCGTTTGAAAAATCTGGTTTTTAATAAGAACACACGAGGTTAAAGAATGGTTACATTTCTGGTTGAGAGTATACCCAAAACATGATTAAAAGACATACAATTTCCTATTTATAATATAAAATAATCATAGAAAAGAAAAATAAACTTGAAACCGACCATTTTGTGTAGAATGCACGTAGTATTTTAGGAAATCGTCACGCAACGTTTTTTGCCAGTCGAAATGTCTACGTTACAACAGATTTGTAATTACTTTAATTCAGCCATTTCACTTGTAATGTCAAGGGTACTGCGGTTCCGGGTTTTCACGACAATATATAAAATATCTTCCTCCCTGTTTTGCGGTCTTTCTTGTCCCCGACCTTCATACGTTGGCTTCACTCTCTCGATATTCCGCAGTCCTTGAACAGCGTTTTGCACTTTTCTGTGATTTGGTTTTTGTCTTTGAATTAATATTAATTTAAACATTTAAACGAGTTTTAGACATTGAACAGTTTTCTCTGTGTAAGTTCATCATCATAAAAAAAACAAAAAGCATACTCGAGAAAATATTAGCAAGTTTTATAAAGCAACGACAGATGTATAATAAGGAATTGATTCATTTGAAGTGGAAACGAAAAACTACAAGGACTGTAAGAGCTCTGTCTCAAATACGAAACACTTCTCAAATCAAATCGCGCACAATAGTCCTTAATGTCAGCTGCACTCAATGTAAACAGATCCTTCAGTCGATTTTTTACATTTCTTTACCTCTTTTATTTCGTTTACTTTGTCATTCCTCGTCCATCGACGACTGTTGGTTCGGGGAGGCGCGGTGGGATTGATTTATCTTTCGGACGACATTTTTCCGCAAGGATAAATACTAGGGAGAGGTCGTTGCCCTTCAAAATAAATAGCGCGCTGATAAAAGGGAACTTCCCTCGGACCTGTCTTGGAAAAAAGAGAATTACTTCGACTTAGGGCATACGTTGTTGACGTGAATTTATTCTTTACTTTCTACACACAATGAACCGCTAGATAGACGTGGTAAATTGTGCGCCTTGGAAGCAATTACGGACAGGAGTAAACAGTTTGGACACATGGATGGCTTAAATTGTGTTAGTGAAATTGCACACTGAGAGAAATATATATTTTCATTCCATTGGACACGATTATACTCCAACTTGTTCCTTAAAGGAACAAGAAAAAAGGAATAACTTGCGTACATAAGAATTTTGTGTAGTTGTTGCATTAACATTGGGTTTTTTCTTATTTATTGGGAATTTTGCCACTTGTGAGAAGTGAAACTAAACCCTTGAGCCAAACGGATGAGTTGACCTTGAAATGATCTTGACTTGACCTAAATGTGACCTAACTATCCCCGAATTCAGTTCCTCCCCCCCCAAAAAAAACTTATATACGCACTGATTGAAATTCAATACAAGCCTTTTCTTTAGTATAATCTTGAAATGACCTTGAATTGACTTGAAGGTGACCTTAAGGATCACGTTGTCTCCAGATTCAGATTCTGCGAGCCCAAAAACCTATACACACTGGCCAAAATTCAGTACAGGTCTTTTCTACAGTTTGACCTTGAAACGACCTTTACCTGACCTCCAGGTTACCTTAGGTAGCTAAGCTATCCCCGAATTCAGGTTCAGCGTTCCAAAAAGCAGTGTAATTACCTACTATTCATTACATGCCTCAGTTTTTGAATCCATCAACATGAAACTTCGTCAAGCTTACTTTGGGCCCATGACAACTTTTGATCAGAAAGTCAAAAATTATAACATACTGCAATTTCAGCAAAATCGACTGGGACCCATTTTCCATTTACTTTGTGCGGGGTTCTTTGGTTAGTGCAACTCTCACGCTTTCGAAAATATATTACCTATGTATGTTTTCAGCCACGAAAATTGAATAATTCCAAATATTTCGAATTTTCATTGCCAAGAACGGCGGTGACAACATTTTTAACATTAAGGCGATGTTTCGCATTGTATTAGCAATGACCTGTCCAAATTTGGTTAGTGCAACTCTCTCGGTTCCCTATTAATTAGTTATATGCTTTACCATTTGAATATTTAAGAAAAATCATCTATTTATTTGCGTAGGACTTGCGGTACCATAATTCCGATATATGTCTAAATATCGCTTACAATAAAGGATTTTATTTTCTTTTTTTTTGTAGATAATGTTTTTTTTTTAATTAATTCATCACGTCGACAAGTTAATAATTGCCTTTTTAACTAAATACGTATTATCAGGAGCCTTCTTGAGAAATTTTAATTTCTTCATTTTCTAAAACGCGTGATTTTCTAGCACGATATCCATCCGATTGCCATTTCAAGAATGCTTTTAATTTTAGATACTTTCCAATATCGATGTTGTTGTAGATAGTCAAAGTAGCTCTGGGCATCGCCTATATTGACCATAATGAACAAGATTTCATAATTTTGCTTAATTCAGAAAAATGTACCAATAGTACATTTTCCGAAAAAGACATGTTATTGTCAACCCCGTAATCAGTAAATTTCTTATATGTTTGCTGATATATCTTCTTCGATTTTTCTAGTAATAAATTACATTCTATTTGCTTTGCTGGATCAATAATTTCTGGCGAATTTAATGTAAATTCTTCCATTTCAATAAATAGTTATTTTTATGGATTTAAATAGGAACAATTTGGCGATTACCTGATGAAATTATTATTATTCACAAAAGAAGTATCATACAATTTTAATAATATAAAATAAATTAATTTCTTAGCTGTTATAATAAAATTAAAATTGACTGGAGAAAAAATTATGTGTCCAATTCGACAGAAAAGTAGATTTAATTAAATCTTGTACTTTACCGCCTAGTTAGACAAATAACTATTGTTTTTGCCTGTTTCCATAGCTAGGGATATCACAAATTAAGAATTTGCGGACAAAAGAAAACATGCACTTGATCAAGAGCTTCTCAATATGAAAAACTTCAAAAATTTTATTACATTCTGTATGTGGTTTCGCAGTAAGTAATTTCGTAACGTTTTGTTTTCTAATTTCTGAGTTGTTAAAAAAATACACGTGCAAATTCAGCTCAAACGAGTTATCCGAGTGCAGTGGAGGAAACATGTTTTACAATTAAGAAAACTAGACGTCTTCGAATTTTGAATGAGTACTCAGGAAAGAGTTTGCGTGGACACAATGTGGTTGAAGCCAGCTTCGCATCCTTTAATATGTATAATACATTTTAATCCCGATATTATTTAAATGTATACATATTCTTATTCATACTAAAAACTAGAGGCATTTTGCATACATATATATTTAGCGTACGTTATAACCAGACTGCCTAGTTCCATGTCGGTTTGCAAATGAAGAGAAACAATTTATAAAAGCATTTACATAGAGAAACTGAAAACTGAAAATAGTATTGCCTAATTCACTGTAATATTGTAAGAGTTTAATTAAAAGCCTTTTTCTCGAAAGCCGTCCACATTAGGAAGTTCTAACAAGAGTACATTATTTTTAGAAAATAAAATTGCACATTAGAAATTAGAGAGAGCCCGAATTGTAAAAAACCTAATCTTAAAAATAATAGAACTTAAAATGTAATAGGAATGTAGCATAATTAGCGCCCTCTATGAATTAAAGTAAAGCCAAAGAAATTTGTAAATAAAAATCATTTTTATTTAACATTTAACCTCACTTTATTTCACTCCACGTGTTCGACATTGTTAGTCAATTTCTGTTTCTTTCTCTTGTTATTTACCAGTAATTGATGTTATATTTAAAGTTATACATTCTTATGTCAAACTTATTAAGATTTTCAACGTTTCCTAAATATTTTTTGGTATCTAAAATTTAACGAATAGCTCCGATAATGACTATGTAGTCGAAAGCGCTCAGCTAAGATTTTAATAAAAATTTTATACACACTTTAACATACAAATTTCTTTGGCTTTTCTTTAAATCACCGAAGTGTGTACTCAAGATACAGTCGTTATTTTTTAACTCTATGAAATATCCAAAAAATAATTAGACCAGCGGATTTGGCATGCTTAAAAACCCCGGACTACCAAATTTCATAAAAATACTTCGCAGCGTTTGGAAATTTTCGTAAAAATTAATAATAATAATAATAAATTGTCTTTATTTCCAAACAAGAAAAATTTAATACATAGTGTCAATAAATAGGGCGAAGTGTCAGTTTAACTGCTTTTCAACTTAACACTAATAAAAAAAAGAAAGTAAATTTAAATACAATGAAATGTGAATAGAAGGGACTGAGTACTTAAGACTTTACGAATATTAAGGTACAGTAAGTGTAATTTACGAAGTTTATCAAGCTTCAAACGTGTCGAATCAGTCTTTAAAAGTGCGGGTCCATAGACAGTATCACAGTATGATTTTTAAGATTATTAAAGCATTACAGAGGTTTAGTTTTAATTCCGAGTTCATTAGGTCTCGATTAGGGTACAGCTGTTTTAAAATACTATGAGAGACTTGACATAAATAATTTATATGCTTGGAAAACCTCAAACTTTCATCAAACCACAGACCAAAGTTTTTACATTCATTACTAATTTTTATAGACTCATTTGCTATTTTAATGTCTAGAGATTCTTTCCTGAGAAAACTTACCATAGTATATTTTTTTACACTATCAGAAAGTAGAGATTTCAACGAAGAAAAAGCCCACCGACGTTTTTAAAAAAGCAGATATTTTGACGTGAGAATTTTCGATTGAAAATTAGGGTGCTTTTTCGATATTAAGTAAAAATAAGGTGAAAAAATAAATATTTCAAAACAAAAAAATTACAGCGTGTTTGGGACATAAATAGGCAAGTTTTCACCAAATTTCGTGAAAAAAAAAAATTTTTTGTAAAAGAATAAAAAACCAAAAACTTGGTTATTTAAATTTTTCACATAAATTTTGAGGTTATGTGAAAAAAGTGTTAATACAAAAGTTGTAGATCTTTTTATTACCTACAACTTTGCTATTTAACTTTTTTCCATAAGACTTGTAGTTTTTCCGGAAATCAAGGGAAACCGTTTTTTACCCTTAAAAACTCACCCCCTTCCCCTTCCCGACCTCAGATCGCCCGTAAATTATTTT
>NW_019416447.1:106467-112963 GCF_000390285.2 Anoplophora glabripennis
CCGGTATTGACAAATGACTTAAATTTTTTTTTTTTTTTTTGTTTTCCTTGGTTGTAATATGTTAGTTTGTTCTTATTTATGTTCTATGTTTTTTTTTTTTTTATATATGACTATTCCTATATATATGTATGTATATCTCATGGAAAAATAAATGAATTTTGAATTTTGAATTTTGAACAAAGTAGATAATGAATTCTTACTATCTATGCCTGCGAAGCGCGTTGATTTTTTTTAATTTGACGTATAAATAAACCCGTTCCAGATGGCTAGTTTCAAATTAAAAGCGCTCTATGTGCGGAAAGCATACACGTGATAAAATATTCCAAAGTGGGCGACACTTTTATACACTTTTGAGTTTTGATTTATTATAATTAAAAGTCGTAAATTCCGCGTAATTTTTCTGATAATATCTCAGCGACGATACGGTGTTCTATGAACGTAATATTCGATGTCGTCATATGTAACGATCCCGATGGGTACTAAGCAGAGGAAAGGTCCTGAACTCGGAGGATAAGAGGCAGTATACTGCAAGCTTTATCTGTCTGTGGTACAAGCGACCGTCCAGTTTTGTTTTCTGGTATTGGATGTAATTGTGCGAGCCGGCTCTAATGATATGCTAATGATTATAGTGTGGTATAATGGGTTAAATATAGACGGATTTTTAACCGCCTCTAACCGCGCCGTTATGCACGGCGGCCTGAGCTATAAATCCATATAAACCAGTTTTCTCGAAATAACTACGCGCTCTACAGTGTGAAGACGGGAATTATGCTCCGGTTCTCTAATCACGCGATACACTAATATGACATAGGACGTAGAAGCAAGTCCCAAAATTATTATGCAGAGATCTATGTCAGGAGCAACTCTTGGGATGGTATCTGACAAGATGGTTCCAAGGTATCACTTCCACAAGCCATTTAAGACTCCAATAGAGGATCAAGTCAAATGAGAGGAAAAGTTTGATACACTGGAAAGATGGAGCCTAGTATGGTTTACGGATGGCTCCAAAATGGCCAGAGACCCAGATGGAGTGCAAGCTACAGTCTGGGGAGATTCCCTACTGTATTTCAAGCGATAATGGCGTGTCTGGCAGAGAATATACGTAGAGGTTATAAACGCAAACTCATACATATATTCTCTGATAATCACGCTACAATTAAAGCTTTAGGCACACACAAGATAAGTTCAAAACTTGTGTGGGATTATTTACAGATGCTGACTGAACTGGCCACCAATAATACAGTTGAACTGTAGGACACAAAGGCATTTGTGGGAACGAGAAAGCGGATAAAATTGCTAGGAAGGGACCCCCAAAGTTCATTGGTCCGGAGCCCTTCTGCGGTACATCTCTCAGTGTGGTTAGCCGGGCTCTGGGCAAATGGACTGAGATAGAAACACAGGAAATACTGAACTACAAGGTCAGGGCATAGCCATGCTAAGGAGTTCATGGAATAACCTTTGAAAGAAAGAGCAAATGAGTTGCTGAACTTGAATAAAATTCGGCTCAGGAGAGTGACGGAACTAATAACGGGACACTGTCACCTTAGGAAACATCTACATAAGCTAAAGCTTGTAGACAGTCCGGTCTGCAGAAGATGAAACTTCTCTGCATATCCTAAGCGAGTGCCCGGGATTTGCACGTAGTAGATGACGCTCCTAGGGAGATCCTATTTGGAAAAGTGTCAGCTTTGAACTTTGTTAAAAAGACAAAACTATTTGCTGAATAGGACTAAGTAATGGGCGCACAATAAGCCTAATAAGGCCGCGGTTCTGTGGGACTTATCAGAACCAACCACTAAGAAAAAAAAGAAGAAATTACTTTAGTAAAGTAATAACTTTTTTGTAGAATTGACTATACGAAAATATTTTTTATACTCTTACATGACTGTGTACATTTATCTGTGACAGTTTTTTTGCACAACATGGATAATCCCAATAATGAATAATATAAACGTTTTTCCGTTTAGGTAGGGTTTTTAATAATGTCCAAAAGTTTCGTGTAGCAAGCATCTTTTATTAAGTTGCGCTAAAGACTAGTTCATACATCGTCTGCCTCAAAAATTGTTATTTATACATTGTACAAAGAAACAGTTTGTGGTGTAGCATTAGTTTAATCGTTTGTGTTTGCAAAAATGTCGCTGCCTGGTAGTGAATTGTTCAAATCGATAATTAAAAACTAAACTCATGAAATATTATAAAACATTAGCGCGATAAGTAAAAAAACAAATGAATATCACGAACAAACATATGAATACGAAATACTTTTTTAACTAAACGCTAAAAAGGGGATTTACAGAGCTATGACTTCCGGGAAATTATTTTTATTTGGTTTATTTTGAGTTGGGAAACTTTTACTTTTAAAACTGTCAAAATAAAAGAAAGTGATAAGTTAAGAAGACCGAAACGGATAGATTTTCGAAAAAACTACTTAAATAAAAATAACTGATAATTTTCAGATATTTCCGAAACAGAAAAAGATAAACAAACGAAATTTGACATTTACTGCTACAGGTAAGTTGCAAGTCTAACGAATAAAAACAATGTTTAAATTTTAATCAGGGGCAGGCCAGGAGTTGCTCTATCAATAACGATGAGGTGAAAGCGATGGGAAATTATAAAACCATTCTTTCTGATTCCATTCTGGTTTTCCTCTTGGTCACCCCGTACTTGCATGTATAATATTACCAAGTAGGTATCAATTAATTCGCCACGATCTTGACAATGCGTATAATGGTAAGATGGGAAACTGATCTTGATCTTGAAAAAGTCAAGGTCGCTTTGGCATCGAAATAAACGCCCTTGCCTTGGTAATATACTTAATAATAATTGCGTTTAACATAAAATTATCCTTATATGGTAGTATAAATATTTATATATGACAGTAAGTAGAATATATTAAAACTATAAATTTATCAGGTTCAGTGTGAGAGGTGATTAAAAATTCAGATTAGATTACAAGGGTATTAATACCTCTTAATATTTCAGCTGACAAATTATTTCAATTGTAGCAAACCAATCAGTTGTAAAGTTAAAATTTTTTATTTCATGATTTTGTGAAGTTCAAGAAGTGTCATTCTAATGAAGATATGTTAATCTATTCTGAAAATAAAGAAATATCAGCAACAATATGTACAGTAGAATACGACAGCTTCAAATGTTTAATTATGATGAGATGTGTATAAAATAAGTGACATTTCTCGAAGTAGGCTTATGTCAAAACTTACTGATGGATGTCTCTGAACAACGCAAATATTCTTAGTAATATTTTAAACTCTAATTAAATTTATATGAAAATTTTACACCTGTCATTTTAAGCCAATTACATACTGTAATTTCGACAGTTGCCCATGGCAACCTTTTTCGGAAAGTTTTTTCTTCCTGCCATGCTAGCAAACAAAACTAATAAGTGGAATTTTTTTTTGACAACTATCATGGTTCAAAATTCAGTACCTATTCAGAATTTTGCTTTGTAATGTTTTTATTTATTTTAAAATAATGAATACATACAAATAATTATTTACCAAATATTTGTTCCGAGATTTATTCTATTAACGCTAAATGTTTTTGAAATTCTGGCTGCAACTCTTCTCTTCGCAACGGAGAGTAACAAGGAGCATAATTATTACCTTTATTTTTCATTTCTATCAGATGTCTGTGTTTCATAATAGTATATTACGTAATAAGTGTTGTAAAAAGCATTTTACGCACGAATGGAAAAGTTACGCACGACGCCGCGTAGCGGTGAGTGCGTAATTCTATGAGTGCGTAATTGCATTACACCACGTATTACGTACTATACTTTACCTACGACCACTACTTTAAATACTTAAAAACACACCGTCTGCGATCAATGCAAGATTCCTATTACGTCGTACGGTAAAAAAATCGCACAGTTTGGTAAAAAAATCGTACAGTTTTCCTAGCAACAGCCTAGCAACGGTCAATACAAACAGTATTGTATTGACCGTTGCTAGGCGGTTGCTAGGAAAACTGTGCGATTTTTTTACCGTACGAAATAGGAATCTTACATTGATCGCAGACGGTGTGTTTTTAAGTATTTACAGTAGTGGTCGTAGGTAAAATATATGTAATAATTTGATGAAATTTTGTTCTGCTGAGCCCTGGTTTTACGTAAAAAAGATGGGATATCTTCCTCCAAAATCTTTTGAATAGCTGCGAAAAGATTTTCTTGATGCGGACTGATTCCAGTTTTTTTTCATTAAATATGGCAAATACTTTAAATTTTTATGAGACATAAGAATGTCCCCTATTTCAATGCAAGAATTACATATACTATAAGGTTTTAAATTGGTTTTTTGGTTGTTCATGATTTAATTGTAAACAATTAGAAGCTAGAGAAAATAACTGTCAACGTGACGTATAGCGAAGACGATTTTGACATCACAAGCCTAAGCCTACTTGATTGCAGTTATGATTTTTTAAGAATCATTGATATATTGCCATAGACATCGGTTTTCCACAAAAACTTAGTTTCGTTCTATTTTAGTAATACTAAGTGAATTATACTGCAAACATAAATATCCGAATTCAAAAATTAAATGCCTTTTTTATTACTAAAGTGAATGTAATGTGCTGTTTTTTATGTTTAATAAGGATCATAAACTGTCATAGACATCGCATTTCTACAAAAACTTACTTTCCTTATATTTTAGTAATACTAAGTGAATTGTACTGCAAAGATAAATATTTCAATTTAAAAATTAAATGCCTTTTTTATTGCTAAAGTGCTAGGCTTGTGTTTTTTATGTTTTAATAAAAATCATTGATAAACTGCCATATACATCAGTTTTCTACAAATACTTACATTCCTTCTATTTTAGTAATACTAAATGAATTGTGTTGCAAAGATAAATATTTAAATTCAAAAATTAAATGCCTTTTTTATTACTAAAGTGAAAGGAATGTGTTTTTTTATGTTTTAATAAGAATCTTTGATAAACTGCCATAGACATCGCTTTTCTACAAAAACTTACTCTCCTTCTATTTTAGTAATAAGTACTAAGTGAATTGTATTGCATTTAAATTCAAAAATAATCATCAGAATTTTTCTTTTTCATGTTAAACGCATAATCTTCAAAAATTGATGCCAACGCAGTCATCGATATTGTTGGATCTTCAACATTGTAGGATCTTTCCNAATTTTTTTTGGTTTCAAAAATTATCGACCCTGGTCTATATTGATTAGAGATGCGGATGAATCATCAAATCTATAAAATTTTAACTTACTGATGAGAATATCGTTATCCAAAGTATCAAACGCCTTACTATAATCCAGCCAAAAATTCTATTTAAAAATTTTTATTTTGTCGCCCGATATCTCGAAAATAAGAGGAGGTCTTTCTGAAACACTCTGTATATCTTAATATTCTGAAAATAACTCGGACAAATTTCAAGCCACGCTCCTTCTACTTGTAAATTGTAACAGTAGTTCCGACACTTTATTGGCTCATTCTTTTTTGAAATTCTATCTCAGCAAAAATTGTACGGACGCAAAACCATAAAATGAATGACTATTAGGGTTTTCATTATAACTAGTGATGGTGGACGATATTACTAACTATTGAAAGCATATTACATTAGGCATCTTTATAATTTGAACAGTTACTACTGTCATGTCGAGCGGTACGGGTGTGTCTGTCAATGGCTTAAGCTGTAAACGCTGTAAAGCTAAGTTAATTACGGGTGTTAAATGTGTAAAGTGTGACAATGTATTTCATACCAGTTGTGTCAAATACTATAACCAAAACGTAAAAATTTTGGATGACAAAAACACAGTAATTTGTTGTAACAAAGAAGCCACAGGGGGAATTGATGCTGAATTTTTTGACGCTATGGAAGAAATCAGTAAATTAGATAAGACAACTGAAAAGGTCGTATATTTTTATATTATTAGACAGAAGGACACTTTAATTAACGAATTAAAAGAAAAAATTGATTTATTAAACAAACATATTGAATTACTGTCGAAAATGGTTCCAACGATCGTTCCTAAAACACCTCTGCAAAAAAGTAATTCTGATAAAGGAAAAGAAAAAAGTGATAACGTGAACGATCGATATATTTTACCTAAACAAAATACGAAGGTAAATAAACAGACGGTCTCGACTGAGATTTTAAAAGTTCAAACTGAACAAAAGTGCAATGAAATAATTAATTTAGCCATGACAGATCCTTCTGCTAGTATACAGAATGATGTTACCCCGACCGTGACAGATTCTACTACAACTAGCAGCCAGAAGAATACGAGGGACGAAGGAAATCGTCAAGAGAAGTGGCAAGTAGTAACAAATAATCGTAAGAAGAGACAAAGGATTGTTGGTTGTAATACAACGTCCGCTATAAAAGGGGTGCCGAAAGTCGTCCACCTTCATGTAACTAGGGTGGATCACAAAACGTCGGCGGACGATCTCAAATTGATGCTGAATGAATTTTTCCCTGAAGCACATTGCGTTTCTATCGCTCCGATGCAACCAAA